>NW_028244344.1:600000-899848 GCF_964263255.1 Lissotriton vulgaris
TGGCGAAACTGTTCTTGCGTGGGCCCCCCCTCATGAGGCCACTGGTCGAGGTTAGCGAGGTCTGGAGGTTGAGCTGGTTCTGGGGGGACGTCACGGTCGGTGGTTTCGACTGGGGCGACCGGAGGCGGAGGCGCCGGCCATTCGGGTTCCTCGGGTCGGGGTTTGGCACGGGCGGCCATGGACCGGGTGGTGACGCACGCCCAGTCCGGGATGCCTAACATCCCCAGGTGTTCTCTTCGTTCTACGGCTGCCCACGGAGAGCTTTCAAGGTCATTCCCCAGGAGGCAGTCTACGGGGGCATCGTCTCGGACCGTTACTTTCAACATGCCGGAGACCCCTCCCCATTCGAAAGGGACGCAGGCCATCCGACACAGACTTTCCGAGTTATCGGCTGAACGGACAGGGCAGAGAATGTTTGGTAGGAACTGTTCTGGGGCCACCAGGTGACAGCGGACGGCTGTCACACTGGCCCCGGTGTCACGGAGGGCTTCGGCCCGGCGTCCATTGATGCTCACCCATTGGCTGTACTTCTGGGTGTTAGCGGGTAGGGGGACCCGCGGGACCATGTCTTTCCCCCCTAAGCATGCTAGAGCCATGGCGGCTGGCTCCCATTCTTGATGCTCTTGCTCATATTCTTCTTGTTCCTCTGAGATCTGTTCCTCCCCCAGAGCAGCAGCGGCTACTTGGCGGGGTCTTGGGCTCTGATACTGGGGGCAGTTTGGGTCGTTTGCATAGTGGCCGACTCGTTGGCATCGATGGCACGTAACATTGGCTCGGTATCCCGGTCGCGCCGGGGTGCTGCCCCGGTTGGCCGGGGGGGTGGTGCTGGTAGCGGGGGCGACCGGAGCGTTGTCTCTTCCGCGTCCTTGGCCTCCTCCTCCTCCTCGGGGACGGTGCTGACCGTTGTTGTTCCGGCTCTGTTCATAGGACCCATTTCGGCCCACTCTGGTGATTTCCCACCGGTCAGCCTCGGCTGCGAGCTGCCGGGGATCGGTCAATTTGCTGTCGAGGAGGTGCTGGCGGAGCTCAATGAAGCAATTGTTCGATAGATGCTCCCATACCATGAGATTGAAGAGTTGTTCGTAAGTTGTGACCTTGCTTCCTTTGATCCAGCCCTCGAAGGCTCGGCTAAAATAGTTTACATAGTCCACCCAAGTTGTACCCGGGATGCGGGTGCAGTCTCGGAACCTCTGGCGGTACATCTCGGGTGTGAGGCCATAGCGGGTGAGGAGTGCAGCTTTCATATGGTCATAGGAGGTCATCTGGTGGTCCGGGAGCTGTAGCAGGGCGTCGCGGCCCTCATTGAGGAATCTCCCCATAGACCGGCTCCCCAGTCGCTTCTATCGATCCGGTGGGCGGTCATAGCGATTTCGTAGGCCTTAAACCATTGCTGGATGTCGTCCTCTCGGAAGTATTCTCGAACGACATCCTTGGGGATGTGTACCTTTTTCTCTGTTGCCCCTGGGGTGTGGGGTTGCTCGGGCACCCCTACTTCTTTATTCTGCTTGCGTAAGTCGATCTCAGCTAATTTTCGCTCGTGTTCATATGCCAGTTTCTTTTCCTCGAGCTCCCTTTGTCTCTGTTTTTCCTCTCTTTCTTCTCGGAGACGCAGGTGCTCTAAGTTTATTTTTTGTTCGGCCAACTTAAGTTCAACATCCATTTTGAGCCGGGCCATTTCTAGCTCGTGTAGTCGGGTTTTTTCTCGTTCCTGGATCTCGTCTTGCGAGAGACCCGTTCTTCGCTCCTCAGGGGCCGTGGTGTTTTTTTCTATTGCTGCGATGTTTTGGTCGGGGGTTCCGGCAGCCCCGGTTTCTGCCCAAGACTCTAGGGCATGCTTGAAATTGTCTTTGGTACTTAGACCGGTGGTAGCGATACCTAGTTCGATGCAGAATTGTTTTAATTCACGATGGCTGTACTCGTCCAATTTCTCCATCTGAAATTTCTCGGTGGATCCGCTTTCTTTGTTTGACATCGTGATTTCGTCGTGGGGTGAGCTACTTTCTGTACGATTATGCGGTGATTCGGATCGCGCCGCTGGCCACCAATGTTAGACGGACCGGGAGGGTCGGCCGAGGATAAGGGGAGAGGTCTCCGGGGAGAGCCGTCTCCGGCGATCGTACAGACAAGTAACTTCCCCCCACAGACGGACACCACACAAGGGCAAAGTTCAACGATACTTTATAGGCAATTCTTTAAGTACGATAGAATGGTACAAGGAGGTCTGGACTCAGGGGTCCCCTCGATTCTGGTCTCTGGTTTGGGAGAAGGGTAGCGGGACAGTCTTGTTACCAAAAGATGGAAATAGCTCTCAATCCTCGAGCTCGGCGTTCTAGATGATCGGGCCGCGGCGGAGCCAGCAGGTCCCGAGATGGACGAAGGAAGCGACGGTCCGCGGCGGAGCCAGCAGGTCCCGATGAAGATGGTAGTTACAAACGGTCCGCGGCCACGCCAGCAGGTCCCGACGACGATGAAGGATTACGAAGGTTACGAAGGTTGCGGCAGCGCCAGCAGGCAGGACGATGAAGCGCAAGGCAGAGCTACGGCAGCGCCAGTAGTCCGTCAAGGATGAGTTCTTCTCTGCGTCTCTCGACTCCAGGATACAACTCCTTCCTGCTCTGGAGCTGCCCCAGTTATAGGGCTGGTGCCCTTTGATGTCCGGACCCTCGCACTTGGAGGTCGGGAGGTCCGGGATGAGGGAGTCCAGACACCCAGCAGGGGGGTGGAGCCAGCGCCCGGGGAGGCGATGGGCGAGCGGCACTTGGCGGGGGAGAGCCATCGACGCCTCTTTCTCCCATTGACTTGCCAAGTAGCCCGCTCACCTCCTGGGTGGATGGTGGTGCCGGGATGTCTGAGGCCTGGCTAGGCCCAGGGTTGAGGTCGATCGGGGGCCAGGCGGCCTCATGGTGGAGTGTCCAAGATGGCGCCCAGGCTGGGCGCGCGGGCCAGTAGTGGGTCGGGCCCACGAGGTCGATATGTTCAGGGGCAGGGGTCCCGGAGGGGACGGAAGACGGGCAGTGGTGGGGTGTGGCACTTGTGTGACCGGGCTCGGGCCTGGTCGGGCCGAGGGGGAGCGGCCCTTCATGTGGCCTGTCCAACACCAGCCAATCAGAATACCTCTAGCTACCTAGAACATAACCTCCCTTTTCTTATACAAACTTGCTCCAACTGCAGTGTTTGCCACTTGACGGCACCCACCAAAACCCTCTAACTAGAACAAGAGAAAACCTGGATACAAAAAACCCACACCAACTGCAACTCTGCCAATGTGATTTATCTAATCACATGTCCCTGCGAGCTACAATATATCGGGATGACAACGAGGAAAGTCAAACAGAGGATCTGTGAACACAGGAGCAACATAAGATGCAGAAAAGCTTCAACCAAAATGAGTGACCATTTTTTGCAGACTAACCATACCACAAACGATCTAAGGTGGACCATAATTGAGCAAATAAACGGAGGCACAAACATTACTGACAGACTCTTTGAGAAAGAGCAGAGGTGGGTGTACCGTTTGGGTACCCACATCCACGGACTTAACGATGAAATCCCGTGGTCATCTATCCTCAAATGAACTACTCCAGTCCCCCTGTAGATCCCACTACATCATTTTGGGCCAATCAGCATCGGACATGACCGATGACCTCTGGCCGGCCTATAGGTGTTCTGCCACTTGGCTACTCTTGAGCATACGCAGTGGGAACATCTCCCCACATTCTGGCAGTATTGATCCCACCACCTCGTGTCACATGGTCAACTCTCAGACCTTGAATCTCGCCCTGGTCCCCACATGGGACCTCCCTTTAGGCATAGAATGTCACCATTCGTGCGGTACCCTCACTAGCTGAGACGGAGTCCAATATGCACTGGTCCTAGGAGAACCCCGGCCTTTTATGGTGGTCACGGGGTTTATATTGGTCTCTGCACATATTCACATACGCTATAATCACCATGGTCATGCGCTATGTGTTCAGACTAATGTATCCATTCAATAACTGTACCATCTGCACCGGGTGCACAGGTGGTTTGGACATGCGTTATGTATTCTGGATTATATATCCGTTCTAGCCGCCTTTGTTAAAACTATACCGCCTGCACAGGCTGCTACCCCCCACGTGTGGTGTTTCACACTAGCACGGGATTCAATAAAGTTTCAGGAATTTCATCGCGGTACATTTTTTCCGCTCTAGTCTTCTCTGAGATGTCCTCCTATCCTCACTACAGCACGGCCACTGATTGGCTCTGGCCACGTGCTCCCACGCAGGTCCCACCCACCCAGGAAATGCGAGCGTCCTTGCTTTCTGTCCATATTATCCCGGCACTGGTCTCAGCCCTGCATCCACGAGACCCGGTTCCCGAGGGTAGTAGCAGGTACCAAGCGGGTGCTTGATGCTGAGGGCGTAAGTGCTAGCAACGCCACGGAATCGCTATCAGCTAAGTAGTGCGGAGAAGTGTGGCTCAATGATTAGAGCGGGAGACCCTGATGCAGAGGTCTAGCCCGGGACCAGGGTTCAATTCCCTGCCTCGGCGGGTCTTGGGCTCAAAATTCCACGGACCTGATAATTCTCGCCTCGGTGCCTATTCCAATCATAGAGTCCCACTCTGCAACTCTGAGCAATAGCTTGCTTAATCTCCACAACGGCCCCCACAACGCTAAGGATGCCTGCCCTCCACCTTGGGGGTGCCCAGGAGTGGACGCCTCATAGGGAAAGCCAGGATGGGTTCCACAGCGGTATTCGTACAAGCGCCTTGAGACCCTTGCGGGTGAGTAGTGCGCTATACAAGTATCAATTTAGTAGTTTGCTTTCCTTTTCGCGCATTTGATGTAGTCTAACCCCTGTGTTCCCCTCCTCCACTAGGGTGTGCCAATTGCATCACCATCCCCCTCCCGAGGTCTATGGTGTGATAGAATCTCACCTGTCAAATGAGAACCCTTTTTTTAAAAGTTTATATTTTTAGTTTTAACTTCGCCTGCACTAAACAGAGTTCACTGGCCTTTGGCCCATTGATCCTTCACTTGCTCCCACGCGCTATACCAAGCGCAGTTCCGAATGTGTAGCGCTAGTATTTCGTGATCACTTATAGCTCACTGGCTGCAGGCGCTCTCATACACACACGCGCCTCGATGGGCACATCCTTGTGCCTATCGATCAGAACCTAGTCCATCGATTAAGGCATTATAGGTCTGCTGTTCACTACCGCAGACCTGCACATACCCACAGGCGGAGCCCCGAATTTACCGCTAGTCCCCCATGTGGGAATGTGTGGTTGGTATCACCAGAGCACAGAGTCACTGATGACAATTGACACACCTCTGATTTAAGATATCTAATTGTTTGAATGTATTTTTCATGTGTGTCTGTCTCCCTTTCCTCCACAGGTGCATTTTAATTTTTGTGTGGTCTTCATAATTGCGAGTACCTATCATTTTGTTGCACTTTTTTGACATAACTTTTTACTTTCACGTCCTTTGGTAGGGTGGGCCTTAGCGTTTCCATACCGCTGGGGTTTAGTACACTATAGGTCCTGACGAATGCCAGGTAAATTAACACCAATATTGTCAGAAACATGTTGACCAGCACGTAAATCTATAGGAAACAAGCCATTCAATCTATTTGGCTCAGTTTTCCTACACATATTTTAATATGTCTTATTGATCTGGCAATAAAGGAATTTTTTGATACAATTAAGACATTTTTAACCTCACCACTTACACTTCCTTTTTTCACCTATACAACCACCTAGCCACTCACGACTTCACATTACCCACTCTGCAGTAATTCTGGCATTGAAGCACACTGGGGTGGCACTCGGCCACTCCCAGTGGGGCCCAATTATGAAGCATGTCACCGACTAGGTCGGTGAGTGAGGGCTTTCTATAACACCAAATGGGTGTTGTTTTTTCTCTTAGTGCTCTGAATCTCGCCTTCTCGATGAGCTACGAACACTCTTTTGTTGTTGTTTTTGAGTATAAAGTTGTGCCAACCAGATAGATCTTGAATACCCTCTCTGCCAGTGAGGCCCTTTGCTTGGAGGTTCTCTGGCACTAAGCAAGTGGTACTGCAAACCCCTTGAAACATGCTATTATGCCCAGGGTTTTGTAAATGTTTTGCATTGAGACCCTGGCTCTTCTCCAATGCATCCATGGAGTGTGTGCACTGGAGGCAGCATAAATCCTCCAGTGAGGCGTGGCTGGGTAAACGAGCCTACGATCCTTAAGTAGGAGTTGAAGATCTTGAATAAGCCATTCTTTGAGCCATTAACCTCAAACTGTATGGATAAGTACCGGGCATTTAACAAAGAACCCTGTCGTACATCCGGTAACAAACCAGAAAGTCTGTAGTGGTGGTAAATGGTTCCAAAGAGGGAAATACACTTCCTCCCACTTTCACAAGGAGGACACATTCTTCAGAAATAAAAGACGGAAAAGTATGTCCAACATCCATAGTGGAGAAGTGTGGCTCACTGGTTAGAGGAGGCAGACCTGGAAGCAGAGGTCAGCCCGGGACCAGGGTTCATTTCCTGGCTCGGTGGGGTCTTGCGTCCTAAAATGTCCATGGACTTGACAATTC
Source organism: Lissotriton vulgaris (assembly GCF_964263255.1). NCBI lineage: Eukaryota > Metazoa > Chordata > Amphibia > Caudata > Salamandridae > Lissotriton > Lissotriton vulgaris. The sequence continues at coordinate 606,573 of NW_028244344.1, forward strand.
TCGCTCCGGTGCCTACTTGATTCACGGGTTCACACTCTGTGACTCTGGGCAATAGCTTGCTTAATCTCCACAACGGCCCCTAGTGGCGGGATGCCTGGCTTTCACCTTGCGGATACCCTGCCGGGGTTATCTCACAGGGGAATACCAGGACGGGTTCCCTAAGCAAGTGCTTAGAAACCGCTCGGTGATTTGCGCTATATAAAATTCCTGTACATTTACATTTACATCCTGCCATCTTTATTAGACAAGCCAATGCCATTATTTCCACAGTCTTTGCTTGGAGTATACGCTTATGTTCAATCTTGGCAAGTAGTCCACTAAGCAGAAACCGTTCTTGTTCTGGGACTTCCTTGATACTGCTGTCAGGACCATGAATTTGGGTCTGTCAACACACTAACATTCATGGTTTGAATCTTCAAACACCAAACTGGAGGACTGCGAAAGATGTTTGATGGAAAGAACTTATTTGAGGCCTCAGCCGAGGATGTCTGCAGTGAAACAAGATGCCACGGTCAAGGCAAAATCCTAAAATAACAGCCGAAACCACTGTCTGCTTTCCAGCTAGCAAAGACTTTCCAGTTTTTAGTCTTTTAGGGTTAGGGTTCTCCCTCATTCTAAATCTTGCTCAGAAGCCACATTCTGCCACGGTCTCAACCAGAAGTCAAAGAGGAGATGCTTCTGAGGAAGGAAAAGCTGGTTCCACCAGCATCAATGGATGAGAGGAAGGTCCGAAGACTTGGCCAGGTGCCTGTCACCTTCCTTGATGCCATCTCAAAAGCAGAGGAGGAGACAGATTAGAAAAGGAAGGCCTCCTTCACCATTATCACTGTACCGAGATAACCACTGATGAATGGGTCCCCTTAACCCCTTCGCTGCTGGCCCGTTTCCGCCGCTGTGCGGTAAACAAATGAACAGGGGCGGGCCATGACGAACCCCAGCCGTCATCAGCACACGAGCACCGTAGTGCATGACGGCTGGGGTTCGTCATCAGCATACAAGGGGTTAATGCAGACGTACGGCAATGCCCTACAGCTTTCACAGCCACTTCCCTACAGGCGATCTATGCCTCAGTCAGCTTGCCAAGCACATCCGCAGGGGATTGAGAGGCTCCTACTTTTAGGACCAATCTTCTGAAAACCTCAGTTTATCATCCATTCATATATCCATACATTGCAGTCAATGAAAATCATAAATATTTAAAAAATGGAGGGAATATGGGAGGACCCCTATGGGATGCCACAGGAAGCTGAATGAGTGTAAAATGAAAGGAAGACAATGAGTCCCATTTCATCCAGTCTTGAAGAAAGGACTTCATCCAGGCCAACACATTGCTTCCAACCACCATGGAAGACATTTTTGTAAAAAGATGGGGGAAGAAACTGACTGAGGAGCCACTGAGGCTGCAGACAGGAAAAATACTAAAGTGTTAGAGGCATCGTTATCCAACATCTTACATAGTTCATCCATAACAGAGAGAAAAATAGATTTGGTCCCATGAAGTACCCTGACTGAAATGTTCCAAACTGTATTACCCTCCTAACAGGAGGGTATCTCGAAAGAAATGTTCACAATTTTCGAAGCATGAGTAAGCAGGAAATAAGAAGGAATTTACTGACTACACAATATAATGATATAATCATAAAACATACTAAGCTGCAACTACTGCTTTACGTGATGCACCCATGACAAAGACAGATGTCCTCTGTATTCTATGAGGGATCACTTGTTGCACTTCTCCAGATCATTGGACATGCCCTGGACCTCATCTTGTTAGGGACAGACCTAGACCCGGGCTCCAAAGATAAATTAGTGTAACACTAGAGCCAAAATAAGTACTAGTTTCACATGAAGTCGAGCACTCAAGGCACAGGAACACACTATTGGGCAATATGTAAAACCAGTCAAGATCCTACAGGATAGATCCAAATAGTATATCCCGAGGTGCATCCTTCCTAATTTTATGGTTCCCACTTTCGGTCCCTTCGTCTCACAGAACCAGATTAGGAGGCGGGAAGTTGCCTTAGCTCTAAAGCTTGGAATAATCTGCTACTCAGTCTTATTATCTGCCCAGTGTTTTGCTTTTTGGAAAACATCTTACAACATTATTTCACTTTGCTATAACAGCCACTATGTGAATTTCAGGTCCAGTGGCAGAAATCCTCTAGGGGTAGTGGCTGAGCTATATGAGATGCTGATTCTCATCACCACCGTTTAAATCACATTGAACCTAGGGGCCTTGACAAGTACTGATACCACCTTGCTCTCAAGGTTCACCAAGAGTTGGCAGGCTACTGAGGAGTCTACCCTGGAGCTGCAGGGAAAAACCATAATAATGTGCAAACCATATATGAGTGGCAGAGGGGAACCCCTGCCAAATGTTCTAAGGAATTCAACTGGAATGGGCATTATACAGCTTGCTATGTATATGTTCCAAGAACACTCATGAATGTCACTGTGATGAAACAGAGAAGCAAATAATATACAGGGAACCACAGCATGTGCCTGAGGACTTCGCCCAGGTGTAGCAGGGAGAAACCAAAGGCGTAGGCATTATACAAACAGCTAAGGTGTATGCTCTGACATGTCCACACAGGAGCGACAGGGAACTTTAAACAGTAATTCTGCGAAAGGAGTGCATTTGGTTATAGAAAAGAGGGAGGCGTGGGTGTGCTTCAAGGAAGGATGTGAAGTGAATAAACAGGGCAAGGATTCTGACCCTAGGCGTTACCTTGGCCCACTCTTCCATCTATCAGGAAAGCCTTAGAGGAGAAGCTATTAAGGTATAAGCCAGGTGGAAAGAAATAATACAGCACCTGACCTGCAAGTGATGGAGCAGGGGGGAAACAAAAATGTTTGTACCCCCTACAGTATTGTTCCCTAATAACTTTAATAATAATTGTGTGAATCATGTAAACTAATTAACAAAATGCACATTATATTAGACACTACACGTGGGAAAACTAACCGCTATTTGCAAAAATCTAATTTCTTAATAAATCATGAGTCGAACTAATATAGAACTGTGATAACATAAATATGAAAGAGTGAACGCATGTATTTGTGCATATAGTAGAATTGTATCGTGGCAAAAGAATGCAGATGGTAAGTAAAATTGTGTACATGTTGCTTCACTAGGTAACACCTAACATGAGTGATTAGTATGGCGGGAGGTAAACAGAAGGGCTTATTTACTATATCTAATTTCTGTTGTGTTTGTTTTTATATTAGTGCAACTTAATAATAAAGTTGGCTGAAGACTTCTGCTCAAAACCTGCCTGTCTGTCTGTTAGTCGAATCAGTATAAAGTTAATTGACAGTTTTTTTCATCCGTTTTAACAATGCGGTGATTTTTCACACAACATCATTAACATTGAACATATTAATTTTTTGTTCGTGTAAACTTGGTAAATAATATTACTCTTTGCGCAAGACAAACGGACTGATACATCAGTACCGTGATCGTGTGTAATTGGAACTACTCTGTTTGGGCGCCCGACGTCATTGTTATGTTGTGCAACATGTAATTTATCTTTAACTGTGCACATTCCACATTCTTTAGAATGTACTGTGTTCCACTTTCCTCTATGTGTTCTACTGGTGTCTTGTTGACGCTGACTGACTACCTGTCAGCTGTGTACCTGCTTGCTAAAGGATTAAACTACATTACAACCTACATTGAAGTGTCCATCTTCAATTCAACAAGTGGCGACGAGGGTGGGAATGCTGCTAGCTCTAACTTAGCTGTTCCTAGTGTATCAGGTTTAGCCGATCAAGATGCTTTGACTAGTTTGACAGTTCCCAGTCTTCCTGTCTCAGGTTGTGCTGGTCAGGAAACTTTCAGCTCTAACAGGAATTCTAGACGTGAAAGAAGGCCTCCTGTTTGGTTGGCTGATTACATATCTGAAAGTTTTCCACTATAAAAGATGTATTGTTTTTTTTTTTTTTTTTGTTCAAAGGAAAGGGATGATGCTTGTTATGATCATTTTTATGTTTTTGTTTTTGCGTTCCAAAGGGGATGTGTTATGTTGTGCAACATGTAATTTATCTTTAACTGTGCACATTCCACATTCTTTAGAATGTACTGTACTGTGTTCCACTTTCCTCTATGTGTTCTACTGGTGTCTTGTTGACGCTGACTGACTACCTGTCAGCTGTGTACCTGCTTGCTAAAGGATTAAACTACATTACAACCTACATTGAAGTGTCCATCTTCAATTCAACAGTCATCGTGTAGTCCACGAATTCTCGTGAGACTACGCAAGTTCGGGACTGCGTGTGGTCTGTTTGTTGTTTTTTCACGGTGATGGTCAGCCACACGAGATTCGGAAGCCGTAGAGAAGTTTTTTACCTCTTCTTCTGACAGCAATACCAATCCGTTTACTTTTCGAATTTGAACAGGCAAGTCTCACTATTGGCCGCCCACATTGGCATATTCATTACAAATAACCCTTCCCTGATCCGTTCGTTGCCTCCCCCTGACTCAGGATCCGCCAGAGGCAACGAAGGACAGGTAAGGGTGGTGTTTGTTTGCTTGCTCAATCGGACTTCCCGGTGCGTTTTGTAGTCTTTCAAACTCCAATTTATAATGTCTCAGTTCGAGTAGTTCTGTTAATGAGACTGCGAGAAATACATAAAATGATGCATTTTTGAAGTCTGTTTAAACTTTATTCTTACATTTGATCTTATAAAGCCTTCGATCGAGTATCATTTTGAACGAGATTGTTAAACACATGAAAATGAGTCTTCCTCGACTCATTAGCCATTGGGGTGTCCCTATTGAGGGTTGAGCCGGTTTTTGCGTTACAAGCTAGGAGAACGGATACTCTTGGAAGTAGGGAAACAAATGTGGGCACAGTTAATAATAAGTCAGAGAGGATGTAAATATACTCCGTCCGCTTATATTAGCTCATGATTCCTTACCTCCACAGAGCGGGGCCTCATATATACCTGAGCCTGGTCCAGGAGAGGTGAGGTCCAGTCCCCGGTCTATCTGGGTGAGTGAATAAATAAACCTTTATTGATTATAATGTTTATGCATAAGAGTAGCATGCTTAATTCAGAACATGGTGTCCAACACCATTTGACACGGAGGAATAAGGAACCAAGTTCTGGTTAAATATATCCTTTATAAAATTGAGTTTCTTATAGTTTTGTTTTTGATAGCACTTGCAGTAGCATTATAAACTTCCTTTGAACAGAGGCCCTGAAGAAAGCCTGGGACTACTATCCCTATAGGCTGAAACATGTTGGCCCATGAGCGGTTATTTGTTTCAAACCGCGTTTTTTGCAACTGTTCTTGTTTTTAATTAGGAAAAGGGCAAGCTTAATAAAAATTCCTTCTCTTTTTGACCCTGTATCCTATTTTAACCCACCACCTATTATAATTTTTTTGCACTGCACTTGGTCCCATCTTCATCTTGATCACATGGTCCAGGAGTGACTGAGGGTCGGAACCCAACTCTACCTATAGGAAAGGCAATTGGTCTCAATGATCTAGAGACACAGCCTTCCTGTTGGATAACCAAGTGATAATATTGATCATAACAAGAGTTTGATGGGAATCCAAGAGACACCGTTGGGGTTTCACTCACTTTCACTGTTGGCCCTGTGTTCTGTTTTTTTGGTCTACTCTGAAATTTGACTATTCTGTTCTTTGGCTTTCGAGGCACCTAGGCAGGCTCATTAGTTCTCCTTTTTTGAGGTTTCATGATATCCTCCATTTTAGAACCCTGGGTTTCTTTGTTATAAATAGTTATTAGGGGATTGTAACCTGGGCAGGTCTTAAAATATCCCTTGGACCCTCACTACACTGTATGTTGTTTTGGTTTTCATATTAGTTCCCATTATGGCCTGATAGGCCTAATCTGAAAAGTGGCTGTTTAAACGAGATGGTGGAAATAAAATTAAAGATGGCCCCCACGCATGCGTAGAGAGAGGATGCTCAGTCACGAGTGTATGGCCTATGCCCGGAGCAAGAGATGTCAAGGCCAACCTGGCTTGCAACAGGAGTTGTGCCAAAGTTGTCTGCATTAAAATCCTGGGAAAGAATGGATATTGAAACCTGAATGCGAGGAACTGTTGCCAAATGCCAAGTACAAATGTAAACATTTGATGAAGTCATGAGAAACTGTGGTATGAATTTGCACTTTTTAACGAACTGGTTTGAGCAAGGAGGACATAAGGTGATTATCGCCACCCCTCCAATGGACCAATGAGAGGTGAGTGTAGCCTCTAAAATTTGTAATTTTGAGTTTAGATAGTTCGTGAAAGGGTATAAAATAGCTTGTGTAAACAATCTCGGTGTGAAACTGCAACACAAAAAGATGATGGACGTAATGTTGAACATTGCCAAACATTCACCCCCAGTCACAGATCTGGGTTAATCCACTGTTATTTTGCTCACCACGCCACCCCAGTTCAGACATAGTCATATGCAAATCAGTCTTGACCCTGTGCCTCATGGGAACAGTCCAGATGGAACTGCCAGGCCATGTCTTCCCTGGACCGGAATCAAGCATCCTAGGACCAGTTTCGGACTTTCAGCCCTCATCAGCCTGGATAGCTTGATTCCAGTGGCACAGGTAGCCCGGGGCCCAAGTCTGGGCATACCCGGCGCACTTAGGGCGAGGAAGTGAATGACAAACAATTGATGGACAGAATGCAGAACAAATCAAAACATTCACTCCCAGTCAAGAGATCAGGGTTAAATCCATCATTCTTTTGCTCACCATACCACCCCAGTTTAGACCTGGCCATATGCAAATCAGTCTTGCCCATGTGCCTCATGGGAACAGTCCAGCCCGAACTGCCAAGCATGGTGAGCAAAAAAACAATGGATTTAGTCAGTTATTTTCGCACCACGACATGCTGTCGGTTGGGACGATTTTACTTATGGTGCAAGAGACTTTGAAAATTTTTGGACTTTGAACTTTGATGGGGAAAAGAAACGAGATCTGTCGTGGAAATTCTATGACGGGAGGGAGACATCAAGGAGGTTAGAAAGAGAGTCAGCTTGGGAACCTATTCTAAGTTCTATCATTGCCCTATTGCCAAGGGGTAATGAGTACTTTTCATTTTCTTTGCTTAAAATGCATTGAATAGTGTTTTAGAATGTACTTGCTTAATAAATCCTTCGAAATATTAAACTCTATCTTAATGAATCTAGATAAAATTCTATAAAATATAAACTCGAGTCTGTGTTTATTAAAGTAAAGTCATGACAATTAAATGTTAAAAATTATAAGATTATTGTGATTGAGCTGGACTTAATCGCCATCAACTGATTCCTACTAGTTGGTCCATCGACCAAATAGCGGAGTACCTTGATGTTGTTTTTATGACTGTTGGGCATTTAAAAATTCTATTGTATATAATGTATAAAGTTACTCCACAACCCAGCGTGCACCCCCAGAGCATGGGAGCTCTGCTACGTGTCCTACCCTCCACAATAACTCGGACGGAGCATGTGAGGTGAGCGGAAGTAGAGGTACGATCTGTCCTATGTATTGCCCCTAATTATGACTTTCACTGCAGTTCAGCAGGGCTTGGCTTACTCCGGGCATGGCCTTACGTCTTTGAGCTGCCTGACCCCTGAAGCTGCCTGCCTCTGTATTGCCGCCTTCACTGTGCGCCCCTGCAGGCTGAGAAAAACAGCGATACAAGCTGCCACGAGAGCTCAACACAGCTGGCTGCCTTTCCTGACTCCGTGGTCGGGGATGCCTCAATCCCGGGACGAGCCCTGGAACTAGACCGGTGAGAAGGCGTGCAGGGCACGCCGATTGAAGACTCCAAAGAATCAACTCCACATAACTATATAATACTGGAAACAAGGGGGGCGGTTGTGAGGCACTGATCTACAATACATGTCATTACGTTTTTCACAATGCCTGACCCTAAGATGGCGGCCGCCCTGAAGAGGCCCCTGTGAGTCATTGATGGTACCATGTCTAACCTTAACATGGCACCCGCCTCTGAAGAGGCTTTGGGTCTGTGATTGCTGTCATTAAAGGGAGCCACACCACGGAGTGGTGCCTGAGAACAGCAAAGGGCAACCTTAATCAACTTGAATTAACATAAATTAACTTTTAGATGGCCTCCCATTCCGAGCGCTGGAGCTCAATGATTTGTAGATCAGTCTCAGCTCCCACTGCTCATCTCACACTCCAACCCAGCAGTCAGGAACATAGGATGCTTTTGACAGAACTATGATGATGCCCCATGGGTGGATCCAAAAACAGTTTTTACCTACTGTGAAGCCCGAGCAACCTTGGCCGATGCCCGGTGGAGCTGTCCTATACAGCTATAGAGGAGTCTGGCCCCTTGGCCATCACCTACCCAACTGGTTATCTGACATTCTTTTCCTCGTCTCCCCGTTTGTGTCTCCTTCCCTCCCCCTCCTCCTCCCTCTGTTGATCCTTTGATTCAAACTGATGTAACTATGTAACCCGTAACTCGCTGATTCAACTGATGTAAATAACAAAACTGTTTGTACCTTCCACGGAGCCTGAGCAACCTTGGCTGATGCCCGGTGGAGCTGTCCTATGCAGCTATAGAGGAGTCTGGCCCCTTGGCCGTCACCTACCCAGCCGGTCATCTGACATTGTTTTTCCTCATCTCCCTGTTATGTGTCTCCTTCTCTCCCCCTTTGATGGAACAATTACGACGCCCCCCGGGCGAATACCAAAACTGTTTGTACCCACCGTGGAGACCGATCAACCTTGGCCGATGCCCGGTGGAGCAGTCCTATGCAGCTATAGAGGAGTCTGGCCCCTTGGCCGTCACCTACCTAGCGGGTCATCTGACATTGTTTTTGTTCTTGTCTCCCTGTCTATGTGTCTTTCCCACCCCCTTCGATGGAACTATGACGACGCCCCCTGGGCGGATACCAAAACTGTTCTTACCTACCGCGGAGCTGTCCTACACAGCAATAGAGGAGTCTGGCCCCTTGGCCGTCACCTAGCAAGCCGGTCATCAGACATTGTTTTCCTCCTCTCCCCGTTCGTGTCTCCTTCACTCCCCCTTCCTCTGTGATTCTTTGATTCAAACTGTTGTAACTATGTAACCTGTAACTCGCTGATGCAAATGATATAACTATGTATCCTGTAACTTGCTGATCCTCATGTAACAATATAAGCACAATGTCCAGGAAGGAATCATTTAAATATAAATTCAATGTTATATGAGTCACCAAAGTGAACACTAAGTCAAAGTGACCTTAGGGGTTGAGTCGTAACACTTGAATTGTATCAAAAATATATATTTATTTTGATTTTTCATATATGTGTAGCTTTTCACAAAAGTAAAAGTCTGGCAACTGAAATACTACCAAAATAATCACACTCTGTATAGTGGTAGTACAGAAACACCTTTTGCATACAATGTGGACAAATCATATAACCACATATAAGTACATTAATACAGTAAAATTCACAACATAAATGCAAATAAATCTGTACATTTTTGCAAAAAGGCGTAGTGCTTCGACGTTTCGGTCCTCGTTGGTCTAGCAGATCCTTAGGACCATCTTCAGGACAGAAAAGTTGCACAGGAGTATATGCCCCTTTAAATGGACCACTGGTCGTGTTCGCAACAAGCCAGACTGGTCATGTCTCAAGAAGCCACTTTAAAACTTGGGCGGCATTCGAAACCGGCTGTACTCAGTCCTCGAAACCCGACAGAATGTCTGGGAATCCTCATGTAAAGCGTTCTGATACCTCCGGGTCTAGCCAGCGCTATATAAAACGTTGAAAATAAAATACCCCGCATGTGTTGCAGCTCGTGTACTTGTCACTGATTATGGGGCGGTGTGATTTGAGTATGTGTGTGTGTTTGACTCGCGGTGCTATGGGCCCCACCGATGAGTAAAATAAAGAGGTTGCTCCTGGAATGGTGTTATAGATAGAGGGTTTTGTGTTAGAACCGCTGCAACACAAGTGACCATTGGCCAGGCAAGCAGATATGATGTGCTCCTAATGAAGAGGGGCTTTAATCTTTGGGTAGCAAGAGAAGGCAGGATAGGACAACTGGGACTTGCTTTTTCTAAAGACCAAGACAGCAGTTGGTTAACTTACGGAAAAAATGTAAGTGCGCACAATCCACTCTGTGCTATTAAGCACTCATGACCCCCACAGTACCTGTGCAGTCGGCACTGCAAACCTTTCCAAGAGCACACGCCCAAATGTATGCAGTGACTTTATTTTAAACAAGTAATGTCAAAGCCAATAAATCTGGACGTGGTAAACCTCCAGTGGTTTATTCAAGTTATTTATTTTTTGCAAACACATGCAATACACATTAGAAGCCTAAAAGTAATAAAAAGAAAAAAAATGACCCATGGCAAAAGTAAAAAAAAATGTTGACGTGAATAGTGAATACAGAAATATAAGCTGTGATTCATCTACAAGGCTTGAAAGCATGGAGGTCAATTCACCAAAATGCCAGAGATAGCGGAAGTGACATCACACACCTTTTGAAAGTAATGATATTTCAGGAAGTCACGTCATATGACCTCTGACCTTAAAAGTCCCTGGGAGGTTGTGTCACATAACCTCTACTCTGAAGATGTTGCAATAATTGAAATCACTGATGTTCTGCATTAAATTGCATGATTAGTATAACACAACCAAGACAAATGGCCCTTTTAAAAACAACCTATATTCGGGTCTCGACATGATCTTTAAAAGTGGTGTGATGTAAAACTTTCCCTGGATTGTAGTGAGCAACCCATTTCTGAGTGGGCTCGGGGGTGTTCTCCCTCCAAGAAATGTTTTACTTTTTTAATTGGAGCAATTTGTGTATTAAAAACCAAATGAAACCTGATGATTTCGATGAGCTGACCTTATTGTTTTCAAAATGTGCAATGGATGCCCCTTTATGTCAGAAACCACCATCATTGTGTCAGGGACAGCATTGCCTCTTATATGCCATGGGTGCCCACTTATGCCACAAATGACCTACTATATCCCAGTGTCAGAATTTTGCAATTAATTCTATCGTATACTTTGGGACACCATCATGTCAAATTACCTCTAGGACGTCAAAGCCAGGATTTTGTCATGGTTGCCCCCTCCCATATGACATGGTTTTCCTCCCTTATGCCAAGAAGTATCTCCAATAGCCTAGCACCACCATTTGGCCATGGGAGCCCCCCGTGCCAACAATTACCGCAAATGTGTGTATGTGTGCGTGTGTGGGTGTGTGTGTGTGTGCTTGCATTATACTGTGGGTACCCAGCATTCCAGTTCCAGTATTTTTTACAAGTTCCTGTCATGCTAACAGTTGCCTCCAGTATGCGAACAGCAGTATTTTGCATAGGTGTCTCCGTAAATCAATAATTACCTTCAGTGTGCCAAGGCCAATGGCAACCTTGCAAGCATTACACCACATTCTAACTCACCCTCAGTTATATTCACTCATGCTCCATTATTCATTTCACTTGCATTCATTAATTCTCACTCACTATTTTGTCCTTGCCCTAACTCGCTCTCAATCATATGTACCTTGCCTCATACCTACTCATACTCATTTCCACTAACTCATTCTTTCTCACTCACGCCCACTCATTCTCACACTCCCACTCACTAATTCTCCTTCATTCATGCCCACTCTTATTCACTCTAACTCTCAATCGCTCATACTTTCTCGCTCATGTTCGCTACCTCTTATTGTCACTCATTTTGACTTACTCATACTCATTGGCACGCAATTTCACTCACTCTCATTCACGACCAGCACTCACTCACTGGCACTGACTCTCACTCAATGCCCATACATGCTCACCGATAGACACGAGCTCATAAACACACACACACTCCCTTGTACACAAGCACATTCTCCCACAAGCATGCACACTACATACATTTAAAAAATTTTTTTTTTCTTATAGCATCTGCCACTGAAGGTTTTATTCTAACTTCTAGTGCTCTATTTTTTTTATCACACTAATAATGATTAATACATGATTATTTACTATTAGTGTAATGAAAAGTGGGCAAAAAACAAAGATAGAGCACAATGCCCATTAGGGGGAGATGCTCTTGGCTCTGATTTTGCTACCTCTGAGGCCAGGGGTTGCAAAAGCAGGGCCGGCATGGGGCAAGCCAGGGGTCGCAGCTGCGACCCCTGGCAACTCCTAAATGCCATCTATGCTTGACACTGAAGTGGACTCCTTTTTAGGTCTCGTCTATTCTTCCCCGCAGGGATTGAATAGGCGAGATTATAGTAAGCTGTCCGAAAAGTCTACCTAGCTGCGAATCGCATACAGTTCATGTGAGACAGGCGCATGCACATCGCACACCCACACCATTGCCAGCCACATCCCACACCATTTGTCTGAGCCTCGGCATCAGACTTCAAAGGAAGCCGCTCCCCCCCATCAGACTTCAAAGGAAGCCGCTCCCGCGCCACGCAAATGCAGAGAGCTTGTTTTTCGTTCTCTTTAATCTGTTGCCGTTTCTTTTACTTTTCCCCCTTTTTCTATGTGATTACATCATCCCCGGAACAGGATACTGGCAGATGTTTTGATATTGCACAATTTCTCGACGAAACCCCATATATTTGGATTGATGGCTACAAGCAGTGTCTTTTCGAATCCTAAACTTGGGCATTCAGCGGCTTCAATTCTTCTCACTGCACTGTTCAAAGCATGACTGGCTGCAGGTCAGAATACTCATGTCTCCATATCTGGCCTCTTGCTAACCGTTGAGCTGTGGCCCAGGCTGATGCCTTCCCAACTCGTTCTGTAACGAATGTCTCTAGTTTCACATGAGCACAGTAACATGATAAGGAGGATTTTCCTCTTTCTTGGTTAGAAGACTGTTTCTGTTAATTCTCTGACCATCTGATTCTTTGAATTTCTATCATGTACCTGTACTGCATCTTTTTTCATTCCTGTTTTCCCCCACAGTAAGCTTATTCCCACCGTTTTCCTCCTTTTTTTTCGTTCTCGTTGATCTGTTGCCGTTTCTTTCACTCTTCCTCCTTTATCTATGGGATTACATCATCCCTGAAACACGATACTCTCAGATGTTTTGATATTGCACAATTTCTCGACGAAACCCCATATATTTGGATTGATGCCTACAAGCAGTGTCTTTTCAAATCTTAAACTTGGGCATTCAGCGGCTTCAATTCTTCTCACTGCACTGTTCAAAGCATGACCGGCTGCAGGTCAGAATACTCATGTCTCCATATCTGGCCTCTTGCCAACCGTTGAGCTGTGGCCCAGGCTGATGCCTTCCCAACTCGCCACACACTGCTGCAGGCCACACTGCTGCACGCCTCACACTGTTGCACGCCTCACACTGCTGCACGCCTCACACTGCTGCACGCTTCACACTGCTGCACACTGCTGCATTACTCACACTGCTGCATGCTGCACACTGCTGCACGCCTCACACTGCTGCATATTGCACACTGCTGCACGACATACCGCTGCATGCCACCCACTGCTGCACGCCTCACACTGCTGCATGACTCACACTGCTGCACGCCACCCACTGCTGCACATTGCTGCATTAATCACACTGCTGTACGACACACTGATGCACGCCACACACTGCTGCTCTCCGCACACTGCTGCATGCCACACACTGCTGCACGCCACACGTTGCTGCACGCCTCATACTGCTGCACGCCTCACACTGCTACACGCTGCACACTGCTGCAGTACTCACACTGCTGCATGCTGCAAACTGCTGCAAGCCTCACACTGCTGCACGCCTCACACTGCTGCACGCCTATCACTGATGCACGCCTCACACTGCTGCATGCCTCATACTGCTGCATGCTGCACACTGCTGCACGACACACTGCTGCACACCACACACTGCTGCATGCCACACATGGCTGCACGCCTCACACTGCTGCACGCCTCACACTGCTGCATGCTGCACACTGCTGCACGACACACTGCTGCACGCCACACACTACTGCACGCCACACACTGCTGCATGCCTCACACTGCTGCACACCTCACACTGCTGCGCGCCTCACACTGCTGCATCCTGTACACTGCTGCAAAACTCACACTAATGCATGCTGCACACTGCTGCATGCCTCACACTGCTGCACGCCTCACACTGCTGCACGCCTCACACTGCTGCACGCCTCACACTGCTGCATGCCTCACACTGCTGCACACCACACACTGCTGCACGCCACACTGATGCACGCCTCACAATGATGCACGCTTCACACTGCTGCACACTGCTGCATTAATCACACTGCTGCATGCTGCACACTGGTGCACGCCTCACACTGCTGCAAGCCGCACACTGCTGCACGCTGCTGCACGCCACACTGCTGCATGCCACACACTGCTGCACGCCTCACACTGCTGCACGCCTCACACTGCTGCACGCCTCACACTGCTGCACGACTCACACTGCTGCACGCCTCACACTGCTGCACGCCTCACACTGCTGCACGTCTCACACTGCTGCATGCTGCACACTGCTGCACGCCACACGCTTCTGCACGCCTCACATTGCAGCACGCCTCACATTGCTGCATGCCTCAAACTGCTGCACACTGTTGCATTACTCACACTGCTGCATGCTGCACACTGTCGCATGCCTCACACTGCTGCACGCCACACACTGCTGCATGCCTCACACTGCTGCAAGGCTCTGCATGCCTCACACTGCTGCACGCCTCACACTGCTGCATGACTCACACTGCTACACGCCACACACTGCTGCACATTGCTGAATTACTCACACTGCTGCACGCCTCACACTGCTGCACGCCTCACACTGCTGCATGCCTCACACTGCTGCATGACTCACACTGCTGCATTACTCACACTGCTTCATGCTGCACACTGCAGCACGCCTCACACTGCTGCAAGCCTCACACTGCTGCATGCTGCACACTGCTGCATGACACACTGCTGCACGCCACACACTGCTGCACGCCTCACACTGCTGCACGCCTCACACTGCTGCACGCCACACACTGCTGCACGCCACACACTGCTGCACGCCTCACACTGCTGCACGCCACACTGATGCATTGCAGGCAAGGTAGAAAAGGTCCAAGGATTCTAAGGCTTAAACAACGCTTTGATAAGCTGCTTTTATAGGTGAATGGAGACACGCTCGAAGCTCTGGACCTCTTGGGCTTCATGTAGAAATGCAGGTTTGAGAAGTGGTGAGTGTGTACTCCATAGAAGATTCCAATTTTAGTAATATCCAAGGTACAGGGAGTTCAATGCTCCAGGAGCAGAAGTTCTTCTGTGAGTTTTATTGAGCTATTTCCGTGTTCGGTCCCTGCTCCCAGTCCTCGGTCTTCGGATTAGTTTACGGGTTGAATCGCTGCACGCTGCACGCCTCACACTGCTGCACGCCTCACACTGCTGCACACCTCACACTGCTGCACACCTCACACTGCTGCACACCTCACACTGCTGCACGCCTCACACTGCTGCACGCCTCACACTGCTGCACGCCTCACACTGCTGCATGCTGCACACTGCTGCACGCCACACACTTCTGCATTGCTCACATTGCAGCACGCCTCTGTTAGAAACGGGATCCTGGCTGGCCAAGACTCGCGTCAAGGTCAGTCAGGGATCACCATTCCTAAGGTCAGGGCAAGGGAGTTACACGCCAAGATAACCCCTACTCGCCCTCTAGGTAACGTGGCGCGAGCAGCAAGGCTAAACTTGGAGGCGATATGAGTTAAGTATTTGCGCACGCACCCCAGCAACAACACCCAAGGCCCACCACAAAGGAAACTCCACACAAGGATATATAAAAAATAGCCTTTGTATTACAATAAACACATTAGATAAAAACACACACTTTACAATGTGCCAGGGGCACGGGCAGAATTTACAGGGGATATTTACAAGACAGGGCCACCTGGACCACTGTCAGGATTCAGGCCGTGCACGAGCTGCCGAGGGGAATGAGCGAGGCACATTTCAGCGAGGCCCCAGGGGCCCAAGAGAGATCAGACAAGTCCCAGCAATTTGTCAGGGCAGGCACAATAGAGTCCACTGGTCCTGGGACTCTGGTCAGGGGGCGAGCTCAGTACCACGCCCTTGGAATAGCACTTAGAATATAACAGAAAATCACTGTAGCTCAATACAAGTAACTACTGGTAATCAGGTAAGTACTCCCTACGCAATCCTAACCACCCTAGGAACAGGTCACGCAGGGAACCAGGACCTTACTAGCACCACCTGCACTAGCAAGAACAACCAACTAAATATCAACATACATTTAGGGGTATAGACCTGGGGACAAAACACATGATGTATCAACAACACATTCAGCGGTGTAAGGAACACATGACGCATCAACACACGTTCAGCGGTGTAAGGAAAAAGGCACATGATGCATCAACAACACATTCAGAGGTGCAGAGCACAGGGTGCACAAAACATACTACACATTGTACATTTCCTAGCACCCAAAAGCAATAGGACATAGATCATAACAGCATCTAAACCTCAGTTAGCGCATAAATCACCTTTAGCGCAGAACTCACAAAGTCCAGGTTGCGCCACTTGCGCCAGAACCTAAACGTAGCAATAGCAAAATCCACATTAGTCACCAACTGTGACTTTCCCTAGGCCAACTGGCCTTGTTGGGGCTAGGACGCCCTGTGTCTCAGAGTCAGGGTCCTAAACGTGGCAGTTGCCCACAAAGTGCTGGGCAACTGGGGAGCAATGCTGGTGGGGACAACGTTGGAGCCTCACAGGCTCAAGAACATGGCTGGGGCAGAAGGAAATGCCCCCGGGAGCCTCCTCCGGGCTCTGAACACAAATTGGCAGCCAATGAGCCTCTCCAGGCTCTATAACAAATGAACTGGCCCCTGGGAGCCTCGTGGCTTCCACAGAACAAATGTGGGGCGTGGGAGTCCCTCACGAGGGACTCTGCATCCAAGGAAAATGCCCCCAGAGCCTTGTGGCTCTAAACAAACTATGGCCGTCGTTGGAGTCCCCCCTCTAGGGACTCAGAATCATCAGATGCCCCACGAGCCTCTCCGGGCTCGACAGAAATTGCGCCGTTATGGTGGAGTCCCCCACTGGGGACTCTGAACTTGTGATTTCCCCCAGGAGCCTATCTAGGCTCCAATACAGCTGGCCAGGGCGGTGGAGTCCCTCTCGGGGGACTCGATACAGGAATATGGCCCCGGAGCCCTTCTCAGGGCTTCAAATAATCACAAGCGCGAGGTCGCGCTACAGGGGGGGGGGGGGCGGACACCGACAATGTGTCCCGACGCCCCTCTCCCTTGTCTGCCACTCACCGGGTGTCTCGCGGCTCGGCTCCTCTGCTGGGGCCGCTTTCGAGGGGCTCCTAGGCTTCCCCAGACCGGGGGAAGAAGGAGGGAGACTCGCCGGTCCTGCCCTCGTCCGGGCGTCTTGTGCCTGTCTTCCGGGTCGCGGCTGCAGCCAATAGCAGCGCGGCCCTGGGAGACTGGAGGCGGGACTTCCGGGTCGCCGTAGGCAGAGCGGCGGCCCGAGGGAAGCTCCTTTTTGAAGTGGCAATCCGGGGGCAATGCCGGGTGGGCACCGGCCTCCAATTAAATTTAGCAGCGAGGTGGGCACTCGCAATCGACAACAGCGGCAATGTCCCTGGCAGGGTGGCACCTGCCAAGGGGACTCGAAAATTGGCCAGGAGCGGGACAAACGCCGGGTGGGCACCGGCTCCCAAAAGTAAAGCGCCTCTAGCGCTGGGGTTTAAATCAGCGGCCAAAATGCGGCGTGGGCAGCCGCTAGCCAGGCAAAGCGCTCCTAGGTGCTAAAAGGCAATTTACAGCGCTCCCTGCGCCAAATGCAAATTACAGCGCTCTTAAGCGCTTAGAGGGGAAATCAAGCGCTCCCAGGTGCCCTCAGCAGGGCAGAGTTCCAGCAAAAGTTCTTCAGGAGTCCAGGGGCTGGGCAGAGCCCAGGGGAGGCAAGCCTTCCCCTGGGCCCAAGCAGCAGCACGCCCCTGGCAGATTCAAGCAGCAAACAAGAACATTTTCCTGGGGTCACAGCCCCTCTTTTATACACCTTTTCCCTTTGTCTTTAGGTGCAGGGTGGGGGGAGAACCAGTCGCAGCTGGTTTTGGAGTACCCTTGATGGCCCAACCACCCCTTTCATTCATCAGGCAGGCTAGGGTCATCAGTCGCACCACAGGGGGCGGAGCCAGCATTGTGTGGGGAAAACCCAGCCCCATTCAGGACACAGGCGCAGCCCCTCCCTCACATCAGCATGCTAATCTCTCCATTCACCACCGGGGCAGACCCACACAGACTCCTGGAGCCTGGCATCCCAGCCAGCTCCAGCCAATCACACGCCAGCACCCTCACAGCACATACTCAGCCATGTCTAGAAGTGGCGCTTCCGCACAAGACACAACCATGCCACATACATCGTTGCGAAGCATTCACTCTCACGAGTTCGCACATACCAAGCTTGACCATGCACGCCTCACGCATCAGGAACTACCAGGGACACAGACATTCCCCATGCATTCCTATGGGAGAGCAGGCCAATCTCACACACGCACTCAGGGAGCGCACGCACTTTACACTGCGCCACAGTGTCAAAGTGCGCAAAGACCAGAAATCACTAGGCAAAAAGTTCAGGGGTGAACCTGCCAGAAGGGCCAAGTCCAACAGCCTCACACTGCTGCATGCCTCAAACTGCTGCACGCTGCACACTGTTGCATTACTCACACTGCTGCATACTGCCGCATGCCTCACACTGCTGCACGCCACACACTGCTGCACGCCTCACACTGCTGCACGCCTCACACTGCTGCACGCCTCACACTCCTGCACGCCACACACTGCTGCACGCCACACACTGCTGCATGCCACACTGCTGCACGCCACACTGATGCATTGCAGGCAAGGTAGAAAAGGTCCAAGGATTCTAAGGCTTAAACAACGCTTTGATAAGCTGCTTTTATAGGTGAATGGAGACACACTCGAAGCTCTGGACCTCTTGGGCTTCATGTAGAAATGCAGGTTTGAGAAGTGGTGAGTGTGTACTCCATAGAAGATCACAAAAGTTCTTGTCAGGAATAATATCCGTTCTTTCAAGTCGTCATACAGAGGACAAAACTATTTCTGGTTGCAGTATAACATCTTTATTATTTTTTTGTGGAACATGGACAGCCGTCACGTGTTTCGCCCCCTCTTGGCGAGTTGCGCCGGGGCTTTCTCAAGGCTAATTTCACATATATAGCGTATATTATTATGGTTTCCAATTTTAGTAATATCCAAGGTACAGGGAGTTCAATACTCCAGGAGCAGAAGTTCTTCTGTGAGTTTTATTGAGCTATTTCCGTGTTCGGTCCCTGCTCCCAGTCCTCGGTCTTCGGATTAGTTTACGGGTTGAATCGCTGCACGCTGCACGCCTCACACTGCTGCACGCCTCACACTGCTGCACACCTCACACTGCTGCACACCTCACACTGCTGCACACCTCACACTGCTGCACGCCTCACACTGCTGCACGCCTCACACTGCTGCACGCCTCACACTGCTGCATGCTGCACACTGCTGCACGCCACACACTTCTGCACGCCTCACATTGCAGCACGCCTCACACTGCTGCATGCCTCAAACTGCTGTACGCTGCACACTGTTGCATTACTCACACTGCTGCATACTGCCGCATGCCTCACACTGCTGCACGCCACACACTGCTGCACGCCTCACACTGCTGCATGCCTCATACTGCTGCATGCCTCTGCATGCCTCACACTGCTCCACGCCACACTGCTGCATGCCTCACACTGCTACATGACTCACACTGCTGCACGCCACACACTGCTGCACACTGCTGAATTACTCACACTGCTGCACGCCTCACACTGCTGCACGCCTCACACTGCTGCACGCCTCACACTGCTGCATGCCTCACACTGCTGCATGCCTCACACTGCTTCATGCTGCACACTGCCGCACGCCTCACACTGCCGCACGCCTCACACTGCTGCAAGCCTCACACTGCTGCATGCTGGACACTGCTGCATGACACACTGCTGCACGCCACACACTGCTGCACGCCACACACTGCTGCACGCCACACACTGCTCCACGCCTCACACTGCTGCACGCCTCACACTGCTGCACGCCTCACACTGGACACTGCTGCATTACTCACACTAATGCATGCTGCACACTGCCACACGCCTCACACTGCTGCACGCCTCACACTGCTGCACACCTCATACTGCTGCACGCCACACTGCTGCATGCCTCATACTGCTGCACACTGCTGCATTACTCACAATGCTGCACGCCTCACACTGCTGCACTCTGCACACTGCTGCATTACTCACACTGCTGCATTACTCACACTGCTGCATGCCTAACACTGCTGCACGTCTCACACTGCTGCACACTTCTGCATTACTCAAACGGCTGCCCGCTGCACACTGCTGCACGCCACACACTGCTGCACGCCACACACTGCTGCACGCCTCACACTGCTGCACCCCTCACACTGCTGCACACCTCACACTGCTGCACGCTGCACACTGCTGCATTACTCACACTGCTGCATTACTCACACTGCTGCACGCCTCACACTGCTGCACGCCTCACACTGCTGCACGCCTCACACTGCTGCATTACTCAAACTGCTGCATGCTGCACACTGCTGCACGCCACTCACTGCTGCACGCCACACACTGCTGCAAGCCACACACTGCTGCACACCTCACACTGATGCACATCTCACACTGCTGCACACCTCATACTGCTGCATGCTGCACACTGCTGCACAACACACTGCTGCACACGACACACTGCTGCACGCCACACGCTGCTGCACGCCACACACTGCTGAACACCTCATATTGATCCACGCCTCACACTGCTGCACGCCTCACACTGCTGCACGCCTCACACTGGACCCTGCTGCATTACTCACACTGATGCAAGCTGCACACTGCCACACACCTCACACTGCTGCACGCCTCACACTGCTGCACGCCTCACACTGCTGCATGCCTCACACTGCTGCACACCTCATACTGCTGCACACCACACTGCTACATGCCTCACACTGCTGCATGCCTCACACTGCTGCATGCCTCACACTGCTGCACGCCTCACACTGGACACAGCTGCATTACTCACACTGATGCATGCTGCACACTGCCACACGCCTCACACTGCTGCATGCCTCACACTGCTGCACGACTCACACTGCTGCACGCCTCACACTGCTGCACGCCTCACACTGCTGCACGCCTCACACTGCTGCACGCCTCACACTGCTGCATGCTGCCCACTGCTGCACGCCACACACTTCTGCATGCCTCACATTGCAGCACGCCTCACACTGCTGCATGCCTCAAACTGCTGCACGCTGCACACTGTTGCATTACTCACACTGCTGCATACTGCCGCATGCCTCACACTGCTGCACGCCACACACTGCTGCACGCCTCACACTGCTGCACACCTCACACTGCTGCATGCCTCTGCATGCCTCACACTGCTGCACGCCACACTGCTGCACGCCTCACACTGCTACATGACTCACACTGCTGCACGCCACACACTGCTGCACACTGCTGAATTACTCACACTGCTGCACGCCTCACACTACCGCACGCCTCACACTGCTGCAAGCCTCACACTGCTGCATGCTGGACACTGCTGCATGACACACTGCTGCACGCCACACACTGCTGCACGCCACACACTGCTGCACACCACACACTGCTCCACGCCTCACACTGCTGCACGCCTCACACTGGACACTGCTGCATTACTCACACTGATGCATGCTGCACACTGCCACACGCCTCACACTGCTGCACGCCTCACACTGTTGCACGCCTCACACTGCTGCACACCTCATACTGCTGCATGCCACACTGCTGCATGCCTCACACTGCTGCACACTGCTGCAATACTCACACTGCTGCATTACTCACACTGCTGCATGCTGCACACTGCCGCACGCCTCACACTGCTGCATGCCTAACACTGCTGCACGTCTCACACTACTGCACACTGCTGCATTACTCAAACGGCTGCACGCTGCACACTGCTGCACGCCACACACTGCTGCACGCCTCACACTGCTGCACGCCTCACACTGCTGCATGCCTCACACTGCTGCACGCCTCACACTGCTGCACACCACACACTGCTGCACGCCACACTGCTGCACGCCTCACACTGCTACATGACTCACACTACTGCACGCCACACACTGCTGCACACTGCTGAATTACTCACACTGCTGCACGCCTCACACTACCGCACGCCTCACACTGCTGCAAGCCTCACACTGCTGCATGCTGGACACTGCTGCATGACACACTGCTGCACGCCACACACTGCTGCACGCCACACACTGCTGCACACCACACACTGCTCCACGCCTTACACTGCTGCACGCCTCACACTGGACACTGCTGCATTACTCACACTGATGCATGCTGCACACTGCCACACGCCTCACACTGCTGCACGCCTCACACTGTTGCACGCCTCACACTGCTGCACACCTCATACTGCTGCATGCCACACTGCTGCATGCCTCACACTGCTGCACACTGCTGCAATACTCACACTGCTGCATTACTCACACTGCTGCATGCTGCACACTGCCGCACGCCTCACACTGCTGCATGCCTAACACTGCTGCACGTCTCACACTACTGCACACTGCTGCATTACTCAAACGGCTGCACGCCGCACACTGCTGCACGCCACACACTGCTGCACGCCTCACACTGCTGCACGCCTCACACTGCTGCATGCCTCACACTGCTGCACGCCTCACACTGCTGCACACCACACACTGCTGCACGCCACACTGATGCACGCCTCACAATGATGCACGCCTCACACTGCTGCACACTGCTGCATTAATCACACTGCTGCATGCTGCACACTGGTGCACGCCTCACACTGCTGCACGCCTCACACTGCTGCAAGCTGCACACTGCTGCACGCTGCACACTGCTGCACGCCACACACTGCTGCACGCCTCACACTGCTGCACGCCTCACACTGCTGCACGCCTCACACTGCTGCACGACTCACACTGCTGCAAGTCTCACACTGCTGCATGCTGCACACTGCTGCACGCCACACGCTTCTGCACGCCTCACATTGCAGCACGCCTCACACTGCTGCATGCCTCAAACTGCTGCACACTGTTGCATTACTCACACTGCTGCATGCTGCACACTGTTGCATGCCTCACACTGCTGCACGCCACACACTGCTGCATGCCTCACACTGCTGCAAGGCTCTGCATGCCTCACACTGCTGCACGCCACACTGTCGCATGCCTCACACTGCTGCACGCCACACACTGCTGCATGCCTCACACTGCTGCAAGGCTCTGCATGCCTCACACTGCTGCACGCCACACTGCTACACGCCACACACTGCTGCACATTGCTGAATTACTCACACTGCTGCACGCCTCACACTGCTGCACGCCTCACACTGCTGCATGCCTCACACTGCTGCATGACTCACACTGCTGCGTTACTCACACTGCTTCATGCTGCACACTGCCGCACGCCTCACACTGCTGCAAGCCTCACACTGCTGCATGCTGCACAGTGCTGCATGACACACTGCTGCACGCCACACACTGCTGCACGCCTCACACTGCTGCACGCCTCACACTGCTGCACGCCTCACACTGCTGCACGCCACACACTGCTGCACGCCACACACTGCTGCACGCCACACACTGCTGCACGCCACACACTGCTGCACGCCACTTACTGCTGCACGCACACACTGCTGCACGCCACACACTGGACACTGCTGCATTACTCACACTGATGCAAGCTGCACACTGCCACACACCTCACACTGCTGCACGCCTCACACTGCTGCACGCCTCACACTGCTGCATGCCTCACACTGCTGCACACCTCATACTGCTGCACGCCACACTGCTACATGCCTCACACTGCTGCATGCCTCACACTGTTGCACGCCTCACACTGGACACTGCTGCATTACTCACACTGATGCATGCTGCAAACTGCCACACGTCTCACACTGCTACACGCCACACACTGCTGCACATTGCTGAATTACTCACACTGCTGCACGCCTCACACTGCTGCACGCCTCACACTGCTGCATGCCTCACACTGCTGCATGACTCACACTGCTGCATGACTCACACTGCTGCGTTACTCACACTGCTTCATGCTGCACACTGCCGCACGCCTCACACTGCTGCAAGCCTCACACTGCTGCATGCTGCACAGTGCTGCATGACACACTGCTGCACGCCACACACTGCTGCACGCCTCACACTGCTGCACGCCTCACACTGCTGCACGCCTCACACTGCTGCACGCCACACACTGCTGCACGCCACACACTGCTGCACGCCACACACTGCTGCACGCCACACACTGCTGCACGCCACTTACTGCTGCACGCACACACTGCTGCACGCCACACACTGGACACTGCTGCATTACTCACACTGATGCAAGCTGCACACTGCCACACACCTCACACTGCTGCACGCCTCACACTGCTGCACGCCTCACACTGCTGCATGCCTCACACTGCTGCACACCTCATACTGCTGCACGCCACACTGCTACATGCCTCACACTGCTGCATGCCTCACACTGTTGCACGCCTCACACTGGACACTGCTGCATTACTCACACTGATGCATGCTGCAAACTGCCACACGTCTCACACTGCTGCACGCCTCACACTGCTGCACATCTCACACTGCTGCATGACTCACACTGCTGCACGCCTCACACTGCTGCACGCCTCACACTGCTGCATGCTGCACACTGCTGCACGCCACACACTTCTGCACGCCTCACAATGCAGCACGCCTCACACTGCTGCATGCCTCAAACTGCTGCACGCTGCACACTGTTGTATTACTCACACTGCTGCATGCTGCACACTGCCGCATGCCACACACTGCCGCATGCCACACACTGCTGCACGCCTCACACGGCTGCACGCCACACACTGCTGCACGCCACACACTGCTGCACGCCACACGTTGCTGCACGCCTCACACTGCTGCACGCCTCACACTGCTACACTCTGCACACTGCTACATTACTCACACTGCTGCATGCTGCAAACTGATGCAAGCCTCACACTGCTGCACGCCTCACACTGCTGCACGCCTCACAGTGCTGCACGCCTCACACTGCTGCACGCCTCACACTGCTGCACGTCTCACACTGCTGCATGCTGCACACTGCTGCACGCCACACGCTTCTGCACGCCTCACATTGCAGCACGCCTCACACTGCTGCATGCCTCAAACTGCTGCACACTGTTGCATTACTCACACTGCTGCATGCTGCACACTGTTGCATGCCTCACACTGCTGCACGCCACACACTGCTGCATGCCTCACACTGCTGCAAGGCTCTGCATGCCTCACACTGCTGCACGCCACACTGTCGCATGCCTCACACTGCTGCACGCCACACACTGCTGCATGCCTCACACTGCTGCAAGGCTCTGCATGCCTCACACTGCTGCACGCCACACTGCTACACGCCACACACTGCTGCACATTGCTGAATTACTCACACTGCTGCACGCCTCACACTGCTGCACGCCTCACACTGCTGCATGCCTCACACTGCTGCATGACTCACACTGCTGCGTTACTCACACTGCTTCATGCTGCACACTGCCGCACGCCTCACACTGCTGCAAGCCTCACACTGCTGCATGCTGCACAGTGCTGCATGACACACTGCTGCACGCCACACACTGCTGCACGCCTCACACTGCTGCACGCCTCACACTGCTGCATGCCTCACAGTGCTGCACGCCGGACACTGCTGCACGCCACACACTGCTGCACGCCACACACTGCTGCACGCCACACACTGCTGCACGCCACTTACTGCTGCACGCACACACTGCTGCACGCCACACACTGGACACTGCTGCATTACTCACACTGATGCAAGCTGCACACTGCCACACACCTCACACTGCAGCACGCCTCACACTGCTGCACGCCTCACACTGCTGCATGCCTCACACTGCTGCACACCTCATACTGCTGCACGCCACACTGCTACATGCCTCACACTGCTGCATGCCTCACACTGTTGCACGCCTCACACTGGACACTGCTGCATTACTCACATGGATGCATGCTGCAAACTGCCACACGTCTCACACTGCTGCACGCCTCACACTGCTGCACGCCTCACACTGCTGCATGCTGCACACTGCTGCACGCCACACACTTCTGCACGCCTCACAATGCAGCACGCCTCACACTGCTGCATGCCTCAAACTGCTGCACGCTGCACACTGTTGTATTACTCACACTGCTGCATGCTGCACACTGCCGCATGCCACACACTGCCGCATGCCACACACTGCTGCACGCCTCACACGGCTGCACGCCACACACTGCTGCACGCCACACACTGCTGCACGCCACACGTTGCTGCACGCCTCACACTGCTGCACGCCTCACACTGCTACACTCTGCACACTGCTACATTACTCACACTGCTGCATGCTGCAAACTGATGCAAGCCTCACACTGCTGCACGCCTCACACTGCTGCACGCCTCACAGTGCTGCACGCCTCACACTGCTGCACGCCTCACACTGCTGCACGTCTCACACTGCTGCATGCTGCACACTGCTGCACGCCACACGCTTCTGCACGCCTCACATTGCAGCACGCCTCACACTGCTGCATGCCTCAAACTGCTGCACACTGTTGCATTACTCACACTGCTGCATGCTGCACACTGTTGCATGCCTCACACTGCTGCACGCCACACACTGCTGCATGCCTCACACTGCTGCAAGGCTCTGCATGCCTCACACTGCTGCATGCCACACTGTCGCATGCCTCACACTGCTGCACGCCACACACTGCTGCATGCCTCACACTGCTGCAAGGCTCTGCATGCCTCACACTGCTGCACGCCACACTGCTACACGCCACACACTGCTGCACATTGCTGAATTACTCACACTGCTGCACGCCTCACACTGCTGCACGCCTCACACTGCTGCATGCCTCACACTGCTGCATGACTCACACTGCTGCGTTACTCACACTGCTTCATGCTGCACACTGCCGCACGCCTCACACTGCTGCAAGCCTCACACTGCTGCATGCTGCACAGTGCTGCATGACACACTGCTGCACGCCACACACTGCTGCACGCCTCACACTGCTGCACGCCTCACACTGCTGCACGCCTCACAGTGCTGCACGCCGGACACTGCTGCACGCCACACACTGCTGCACGCCACACACTGCTGCACGCCACACACTGCTGCACGCCACTTACTGCTGCACACACACACTGCTGCACGCCACACACTGGACACTGCTGCATTACTCACACTGATGCAAGCTGCACACTGCCACACACCTCACACTGCTGCACGCCTCACACTGCTGCACGCCTCACACTGCTGCATGCCTCACACTGCTGCACACCTCATACTGCTGCACGCCACACTGCTACATGCCTCACACTGCTGCATGCCTCACACTGTTGCACGCCTCACACTGGACACTGCTGCATTACTCACACTGATGCATGCTGCAAACTGCCCCACGTCTCACACTGCTGCACGCCTCACACTGCTGCACTCCTCACACTGCTGCATGACTCACACTGCTGCACGCCTCACACTGCTGCACGCCTCACACTGCTGTATGCTGCACACTGCTGCACGCCACACACTTCTGCACGCCTCACAATGCAGCACGCCTCACACTGCTGCATGCCTCAAACTGCTGCACGCTGCACACTGTTGTATTACTCACACTGCTGCATGCTGCACACTGCCGCATGCCACACACTGCCGCATGCCACACACTGCTGCACGCCTCACACTGCTGCACGCCACACACTGCTGCACGCCACACACTGCTGCACGCCACACGTTGCTGCACGCCTCACACTGCTGCACGCCTCACACTGCTACACTCTGCACACTGCTACATTACTCACACTGCTGCATGCTGCAAACTGATGCAAGCCTCACACTGCTACACGCCTCACACTGCTGCACGCCTCACAGTGCTGCACGCCTCACACTGCTGCACGCCTCACACTGCTGCACGTCTCACACTGCTGCATGCTGCACACTGCTGCACGCCACACGCTTCTGCACGCCTCACATTGCAGCACGCCTCACACTGCTGCATGCCTCAAACTGCTGCACACTGTTGCATTACTCACACTGCTGCATGCTGCACACTGTTGCATGCCTCACACTGCTGCACGCCACACACTGCTGCATGCCTCACACTGCTGCAAGGCTCTGCATGCCTCACACTGCTGCACGCCACACTGTCGCATGCCTCACACTGCTGCACGCCTCACACTGCTGCATGTTGCACACTGCTGCATGCCTCACACTGCTGCATGCCTTACAGTGCTGCACGCCTCACACTGCTGCACGCCTCACACTGCTGCACGCCTCACACTGCTGCATGCCTCACACTCCTGCACGCCACACACTGCTGCACCCCACACACTGCTGCACGCCACACTGCTGCACGCCACACTGATGCATTGCAGGCAAGGTAGAAAAGGTCCAAGGATTCTAAGGCTTAAACAACGCTTTGATAAGCTGCTTTTATAGGTGAATGGAGACACACTCAAAGCTCATGTAGAAATGCAGGTTTGAGAAGTGGTGAGTGTGTACTCCATAGAAGATCACAAAAGTTCTTGTCAGGAATAATATCCGTTCTTTCAAGTCGTCATACAGAGGACAAAACTATTTCTGGTTGCAGTATAACATCTTTATTATTTTTTGTGGAACATGGACAGCCGTCACGTGTTTCGCTCCCTCTTGGCGAGTTGCGCCTGGGCTTTCTCAAGGCTAATTTCACATATATAGCGTATATTATTATGGTTTCCAATTTTAGTAATATCCAAGGTACAGGGAGTTCAATACTCCAGGAGCAGAAGTTCTTCTGTGAGTTTTATTGAGCTATTTCCGTGTTCGGTCCCTGCTCCCAGTCCTCGGTCTTCGGATTAGTTTATGGGTTGAATCGCTGCACGCTGCACGCCTCACACTGCTGCACGCCTCACACTGCTGCACGCCTCACACTGCTGCACACCTCACACTGCTGCACGACTCACACTGCTGCACGCCTCACAGTGCTGCACGCCGGACACTGCTGCACGCCACACACTGCTGCACGCCACACACTGCTGCACGCCACTTACTGCTGCACGCACACACTGCTGCACGCCACACACTGGACACTGCTGCATTACTCACACTGATGCAAGCTGCACACTGCCACACACCTCACACTGCTGCACGCCTCACACTGCTGCACGCCTCACACTGCTGCATGCCTCACACTTCTGCACACCTCATACTGCTGCACGCCACACTGCTACATGCCTCACACTGCTGCATGCCTCACACTGTTGCACGCCTCACACTGGACACTGCTGCATTACTCACACTGATGCATGCTGCAAACTGCCACACGTCTCACACTGCTGCACGCCTCACACTGCTGCACTCCTCACACTGCTGCATGACTCACACTGCTGCACGCCTCACACTGCTGCACGCCTCACACTGCTGCATGCTGCACACTGCTGCACGCCACACACTTCTGCACGCCTCACAATGCAGCACGCCTCACACTGCTGCATGCCTCAAACTGCTGCACGCTGCACACTGTTGTATTACTCACACTGCTGCATGCTGCACACTGCCGCATGCCACACACTGCCGCATGCCACACACTGCTGCACGCCTCACACTGCTGCACGCCACACACTGCTGCACGCCACACACTGCTGCACGCCACACGTTGCTGCACGCCTCACACTGCTGCACGCCTCACACTGCTACACTCTGCACACTGCTACATTACTCACACTGCTGCATGCTGCAAACTGCCGCAAGCCTCACACTGCTGCACGCCTCACACTGCTGCACGCCTCACACTGCTGCACGCCTCACACTGCTGCACGCCTCATACTGCTGTATGCTGCACACTGCTGAACGACACACTGCTGCACGCCACACACTGCTGCACGCCACACACGGCTGCCCGCCTCACACTGCTGCATGCCTCACACTGCTGCATGCTGCGCACTGCTGCATGCCACACACTGCTGCACGCCACACACTACTGCACGCCACACACTGCTGCATGCCTCACACTGCTGCACGCCTCACACTGCTGCATCCTGTACACTGCTAGAAAACTCACACTGCTGCATGTTGCACACTGCTGCATGCCTCACACTGCTGCATGCCTTACAGTGCTGCACGCCTCACACTGCTGCACGCCTCACACTGCTGCACGCCTCACACTGCTGCATGCCTCACACTCCTGCACGCCACACACTGCTGCACCCCACACACTGCTGCACGCCACACTGCTGCACGCCACACTGATGCATTGCAGGCAAGGTAGAAAAGGTCCAAGGATTCTAAGGCTTAAACAACGCTTTGATAAGCTGCTTTTATAGGTGAATGGAGACACACTCAAAGCTCATGTAGAAATGCAGGTTTGAGAAGTGGTGAGTGTGTACTCCATAGAAGATCACAAAAGTTCTTGTCAGGAATAATATCCGTTCTTTCAAGTCGTCATACAGAGGACAAAACTATTTCTGGTTGCAGTATAACATCTTTATTATTTTTTGTGGAACATGGACAGCCGTCACGTGTTTCGCTCCCTCTTGGCGAGTTGCGCCTGGGCTTTCTCAAGGCTAATTTCACATATATAGCGTATATTATTATGGTTTCCAATTTTAGTAATATCCAAGGTACAGGGAGTTCAATACTCCAGGAGCAGAAGTTCTTCTGTGAGTTTTATTGAGCTATTTCCGTGTTCGGTCCCTGCTCCCAGTCCTCGGTCTTCGGATTAGTTTACGGGTTGAATCGCTGCACGCTGCACGCCTCACACTGCTGCACGCCTCACACTGCTGCACGCCTCACACTGCTGCACACCTCACACTGCTGCACGACTCACACTGCTGCACGCCTCACACTGCTGCACGCCTCACACTGCTGCATGCTGCACACTGCTGCACGCCACACACTTCTGCACGCCTCACATTGCAGCACGCCTCACACTGCTGCATGCCTCAAACTGCTGCACGCTGCACACTGTTGCATTACTCACACTGCTGCATACTGCCGCATGCCTCACACTGCTGCACGCCACACACTGCTGCACGCCTCACACTGCTGCATGCCTCATACTGCTGCATGCCTCTGCATGCCTCACACTGCTGCACGCCACACTGCTGCACGCCTCACACTGCTACATGACTCACACTGCTGCACGCCACACACTGCTGCACACTGCTGAATTACTCACACTGCTGCACGCCTCACACTGCTGCACGCCTCACACTGCTGCACGCCTCACACTGCTGCATGCCTCACACTGCTGCATGCCTCACACTGCTTCATGCTGCACACTGCCGCACGCCTCACACTGCCGCACGCCTCACACTGCTGCAAGCCTCACACTGCTGCATGCTGGACACTGCTGCATGACACACTGCTGCACGCCACACGCTGCTGCACGCCACACACTGCTGCACGCCACACACTGCTCCACGCCTCACACTGCTGCACGCCTCACACTGGGCACTGCTGCATTACTCGACTAATGCATGCTGCACACTGCCACACGCCTCACACTGCTGCACGCCTCACACTGCTGCACGCCTCACACTGCTGCACACCTCATACTGCTGCACGCCACACTGATGCATGCCTCATACTGCTTGTTAGACAGACCGGGAGGGTCGGCCGAGATTACGGGGAGAGGTCTCCGGGGAGAGCCGTCTCCAACGACTGTACAGACAAGTAACTTCCCCCCCACAGACGGACACCACACAAGATTGAAGGTTAACGAGACTTTATATGCAATTCTTAGGTTACGATGATATGATACAAGGAGGTCTGGACTCAGGGGTCCCCTCGGTTCTAGTCTCTGGCTTAGGAAAGGGGTAGCGGGACAGTCTTTGTTACCAATGAGTGGAAAATAGCTCTCAATCCTCGAGCTCGGCGTTCTAGATGATCGGGCCGCGGCGGAGCCAGGCAGGTCCCGAGATGGACGAAGGAAAGACGACGGTCCGCGGCGGAGCCTGCAGGTCCCGGTGAAGATGACGGTTACAACGGTCCGCGGCCACGCCAGCAGGTCCCGACGACGATGAAGGATTTGAAGGTTGCGAAGGCTGTGGCAGCGCCAACAGGCAGGACGATGGTGCACAAGACAGAGCTACGGCAGCGCCAGTAGTCCGTCAAGGATGAGTTCCTCTTTACGTCTCTCGACTCCAAGATACAACTGCCTTCCTGCTCTGGAGCTGCCCCAGTTATAGGGCTGGCGTGCTTTGATGTCCGGACCCTCGCACTTGGAGGTCGGGAGGTCCGGGATGAGGGAGTCCAGACACCCAGCAGGGGGGTGGAGCCAGCGCCCGGGGAGGCGATGGGCGAGCGGCACTTGGCGGGGGAGAGCCATCGGCACCTCTTTCTCCCATTGACTTGCCAAGTAGCCCGCTCACCTCCTGGGTGGAGGGTGGTGCCGGAATGTCTGAGGCCGGGCCAGGCCCAGGGTCGAGGTCGATCGGGGGCCAGGCGGCCTCGTGGTGGAGTGTCCAAGATGGCGCCCCAGGCTGGGCGCGTGGGCCGGCAGTGGATCGGACCCACGAGGTCAACATGCTCGAGGGCAGGGGTCCCTGAGGGGACGGAGGACGTGCAATGGTGGTGTGTGGTACTTGCGTGACTGGACTCAGGCCTGGTTGGGCCGGGGGAGAGCGGCCCTTCATGTGGCCTGTCCAACATGCGTCCCCCCCAGCTGAAGGCGGGGAGAGTTACCCATCCTCTTGGGGACTCTCCTCGTCGAGGCGGAAAAACCGGGACAGGCCATCCGCGTTGGCGTGATCTGGCCCAGGCCGGTGTTCGACTGTGAAGTCCATACCTTGCAAGGAGATGGACCAGCGTAGCAACTTTGGGTTTTCCCCCCGCATATGCATCAGCCACTGCAGGGGTCGGTGGTCGGTCTGCACCCGAAAGTGGGTGCCAAAAAGGTAGGGCCGGAGCTTCTTGAGGGCCCATACCACAGCGAAGGCTTCCCTCTCTATGGTGCTCCAGCGTTGCTCCCGTGGTAGGAGTCTCCGGCTGATGAAGGCCACCGGTTGATCAAGGCCTTCGGTGTTCACTTGAGACAGGACTGCCCCAATGCCCTGGTCGGAGGCGTCCGTCTGGACGACGAACTCCCGGCTGTAGTCGGGGGCCTGGAGCACCGGGGCGGAACACATGGCGGCCTTCAATTGTTCAAATGCAGTTTGACACTCTGGGGTCCAGTTGACTTTCTTGGGCTGATTCTTTGACGTGAGTTCTGTGAGGGGCCCCACTATGGTACCATAGTCTTTCACGAACCTTCGGTAATAGCCCGTGAGGCCCAGGAAGGCTCGTACCTCGGTTTGGGTGATGGGGGGCTGCCGGGCCTGGATGGCGGCAATTTTCAGCTGTAGAGGGGCCACTAGGCCACTTCCCACCTGGTGTCCGAGGTAGGTTACCGACCCTTGCCCAATTTGACACTTGCTGGCCTTGATCGTGAGGCCAGCTCGCTGAAGGGCTTGCAGCACTGCTCGGAGGTGGTGGAGGTGCTCGGTCCAATGGTGGCTGTATACAGCGATGTCGTCTAGGTAGGCGGCGCTGAATCCTTCGAGCCCCGCCAGGACCTGATTGACGAGCCGTTGGAATGTTGCTGGGGCATTCTTCATGCCGAAGGGCATGACCGTGAAATGGTAATGGCCATCGGGGGTGGAGAAGGCAGAACGTTCTTGCGCTCGGGGTGTGAGGCCGATCTGCCAATAGCCTGCTGTCAGGTCGAAGATGCTGAGGTAGCGGGCAGCTCCCATTCGGTCGACTAGTTCATCTGCCCGGGGGATGGGATGTGCGTCTGTTCTGGTGACCGCATTCAGGCCCCGGTAGTCGACGCAGAACCGGAGTTCTGGTGTGGTGCCGGGGGCAGCTGCTTTGGGGACCAGTACGACAGGGCTGGCCCAGGGACTGTCTGAGGGCTCGATGACCCCGAGCGTGAGCATTTTGGCTACTTCTTCCTGGATGCAGGCCCGTACCCGATCTGGCACGCGGTAGGCCCGGTGGCGGATAGGAGGGCTGTCCCCGGTGTCCACATCGTGCACACACCAGGAAGTGACACCTGGGGTGAGGGAGAACAGGCTGGCGAACTGTGACAGGAGGGCTTGACACTCTTGGCGTTGTTCTCTGGTGAGGGCCTCCGAGAGCCGGACCCCATCCACGGAGCCGTCTTGCTCCTGAGTCCGTAGGAGGTCAGGGAGAGGCTCGGAGTCTTCCTCAACCCCATTGTCTGTGGCCATCAGGAGGCTGAGTTCTGTTCGCACAAAGTGGGGCTTTAGTCTGTTAGCGTGGAGGACCCGGAGAGGGTTCCGGGAGGATTCCATGTCGATGAGATAGGTGGCAGGACCCTTGCGCTCGATTACTTTGAAGGGCCCCGTCCATTTGTCTTGTAGGGCGCATGGCTCAGTGGGGGACATCACCCATACCTGTTGGCCAGGTTCGAATTCAATGGATGAGGCATTCTGGTCATACCATTTTTTCATGTCCTCTTGACTGGCCTCTAGGTTGGCTTTCGCTAGTTCTCTGAACCGCCGGGTCTGGTTGCGGAGGGTGAGGAGGTACCGGAAGACATCTGGAGGGTTCTTTAACGGAGGCATCTCCCAGCCCTCTTTGACTAGGCTGAGCGGCCCCCGCACTGGGTGTCCATATAGCAGTTCAAATGGGCTGAAGCCTAGGGATTTCTGAGGGACCTCTCGGTAGGCGAAGAGGAGGCACGGCAGCAGCACATCCCACTGGCGACGGAGGGGCTCTTCCAACCCCCCGATCATCCCCTTTAGCGTGCGGTTGAACCGCTCAACAAGTCCGTTCCCTTGGGGGTGATAGGGGGTCGTGAATCGGTAGGTGACCCCGCACTGTTGCCAGAGGGATTTCATGTATTTAGAGATAAAGTTCGTGCCTCTGTCGCTGACGACTTCTCGGGGGAAGCCCACACGGGAGAAGATCCCCATCAGAGCCCGGCCGACTACCGGGGCTGTCACAGTTCGCAAAGGAACAGCCTCAGGGTAGCGGGTGGCGTGGTCCACTAGCACCAAGATGAATCGATGGCCTTGTTTTGTGCGCGGGTCCAGGGGCCCCACAATGTCTATTCCGACCCTCTCAAATGGGGTAGTGACTACAGGGAAAGGTTGCAGGGGGGCCTTTAGTTTGCGGCCGCTCTTTCCACTGGCTTGGCACGTGGGGCAAGATCGGCAATGCTGGTGCACATCGTTCCTCATTTTGGGCCAGAAGAAGTGGGTCACTAGGCGACTGTAGGTTTTATCCTGTCCCAGGTGCCCTGCCAGGGGGACATCGTGGGCCAGGTTTAGCAGAAAGTCTCTAAAACGGAGGGGCACCACTAATACTCTGTTGGCCCCCAGCTCGGCGATTCTTTGCTCGCTGTACAGCAGATCATTGTCCCAGTAGACCCAATGAGTTCCGGAGGTATCCCCTGCGCTTTGGGCGAGCGCTTGCTGGCGGAGTCCCTCGAGGGAGGGACAGGTCTTCTGTTCTTGGCGAAATTGTTCTTGCGTGGGCCCTCCCTCTTGAGGCCACTGGTCGAGGTTAGCGAGGTCGGAGGGTTGAGCTGGTTCGGGGGGGACGTCATGGTCGGGTGTTTCGGCTGGGGTGACCGGAGGCGGTGGCGCCGGCCATTCGGGTTCTTCTGGGTGGTGGTTGGCACGGGCGGCCATGGACCGGGTGGTGACGCACGCCCAGTCTGGGACGCCTAACATCCCCAGGTGTTCTCTTCGCTCCACGGCTGCCCACGGAGAGCTTTCAAGGTCATTTCCAAGGAGGCAGTCTACGGGGGCGTCGTCTCGGACCGTTACTTCCAACATGCCGGAGACCCCTCCCCATTCGAAAGGGACGCAGGCCATCCGACACAAACTTTCCGAGTTATCGGCTGATCGTACAGGGCAGAGAATGTTCGGTAGATACTGTTCTGGGGTCACCAGGTGACAGCGGACGGCTGTTACACTGGCCCCGGTGTCACGAAGGGCTTCGGCCCGGCGTCCATTGATGCTCACCCATTGGCTGTACTTCTGGGTGTTAGCGGGTAGGGGGACCCGCGGGACCATGTCTTTTCCCCCTAAGCATGCTAGAGCCATGGCGGCTGGCTCCCACTCCTGATGCTCTTGTTCGTATTCTTCCTGCTCCTCGGAGATCTGTTCTTCTCCTAGGGCCGCGGCGGCCACTTGGCGGGGTCTTGGGCTCTGGTACTGCGGGCAGTTTGGGTCGTTTGCGTAGTGGCCGACTCGTTGGCATCGGTGACACGTGACATTGGCTCTGTACCCCGGTCGCGCCGGGGTGCTGCCCCGGTTGGCCGGGGGGGTGGTGCTGGTTGCGGGGGCGGTCGGAGCGTTGTCTTTTCCTCGTCCTTGGCCCCCTCCTCCTCCTCTGGGTCGGTGCTGACCATTGTTGTTCCGGTTCTGTTCGTAGAACCCATTCCGGCCTACTCTGGTGATCTCCCACCGGTCAGCTTCTGCTGCGAGCTGCCGGGGATCTGTTAACTTGCTGTCGAGGAGGTGCTGGCGGAGTTCAATGAAGCAATTGTTCGACAGATGCTCCCATACCATCAGATTGAACAGTTGTTCGTAGGTCGTGACGTTGCTTCCTCTGATCCAGCCCTCGAAGGCTCGGCTGAAGTAGGTTACATAGTCCACCCAAGTTGTACCCGGGATGCGGGTGCAGTCTCGGAACCTCTGACGGTACATCTCGGGTGTGAGGCCATAGCGGGTGAGGAGTGCCGCTTTCATATGGTCATAGGAGGTCATCTGGTGGTCCGGGAGCTGTAGCAGGGTATCGCGGCCCTCATTGAGGAATCTCCCCCATAGACCGGCTCCCCAATCGCTTCTATCGATCCGGTGTGCAGTCATAGCGATTTCATAGGCCTTAAACCATTGCTGGATGTCGTCCTCTCGGAAATATTCTCGGACAACATCCTTGGGGATGTGTACTTTTTTCTCTGTGGCCCCTGAGGTGTGGGGTCGCTCGGGCACCCCTGCTTCTTTATTCTGCTTGCGCAGGTTGATCTCGGCTAGGTTCCGTTCGTGTTCGTACGCCAGTTTCTTTTCCTCGAGCTCCCTTTGTCTCTGTTTCTCCTCTCTTTCTTCTCGGAGACGCAGGTGCTCTAAGTTGATTTTTTGTTCGGCCAGCTTGAGTTCAATGTCCATCTTGAGTCGGGCCATTTCCAGCTCGTGTAGTCGGGTTCTTTCTCTTTCCTGGATCTCGTCTTGCGAGAGACCCGTTCTTTGCCCTTCAGGGGCCGTGGTGGTTTTTTCTGCGGTGCTTTGATCGGGGGTTCCGGCAGCCCCGGTCTCTGCCCAAGATTCTAGGGCATGCTTGAAATCGTCTTTGGTGCTTAGTCCGGTGGTAGCGATACCCAGTTCGATGCAGAATTGTTTTAGTTCACGATGGCTGTACTCCTCCAGTTTCTCCATTTGGAACTTCTCGGTTGATCCGCTTTCTTTAGTTGTCATTGTGATTTCGTCGTGGGGTGAGCTACTCTCTGTACGTTATGCGGTGATTCGAATCGCGCCGCTGGCCACCAATGTTAGACGGACCGGGAGGGTCGGCCGAGATTACGGGGAGAGGTCTCCGGGGAGAGCCGTCTCCAACGACTGTACAGACAAGTAACTTCCCCCCCACAGACGGACACCACACAAGATTGAAGGTTAACGAGACTTTATATGCAATTCTTAGGTTACGATGATATGATACAAGGAGGTCTGGACTCAGGGGTCCCCTCGGTTCTAGTCTCTGGCTTAGGAAAGGGGTAGCGGGACAGTCTTTGTTACCAATGAGTGGAAAATAGCTCTCAATCCTCGAGCTTGGCGTTCTAGATGATCGGGCCGCGGCGGAGCCAGGCAGGTCCCGAGATGGACGAAGGAAAGACGACGGTCCGCGGCGGAGCCTGCAGGTCCCGGTGAAGATGACGGTTACAACGGTCCGCGGCCACGCCAGCAGGTCCCGACGACGATGAAGGATTTGAAGGTTGCGAAGGCTGTGGCAGCGCCAACAGGCAGGACGATGGTGCAC
Source organism: Lissotriton vulgaris (assembly GCF_964263255.1). NCBI lineage: Eukaryota > Metazoa > Chordata > Amphibia > Caudata > Salamandridae > Lissotriton > Lissotriton vulgaris. The sequence goes on from NW_028244344.1 coordinate 644,685, forward strand.
AAGACAGAGCTACGGCAGCGCCAGTAGTCCATCAAGGATGAGTTCCTCTTTACGTCTCTCGACTCCAAGATACAACTGCCTTCCTGCTCTGGAGCTGCCCCAGTTATAGGGCTGGCGTGCTTTGATGTCCGGACCCTCGCACTTGGAGGTCGGGAGGTCCGGGATGAGGGAGTCCAGACACCCAGCAGGGGGGTGGAGCCAGCGCCCGGGGAGGCGATGGGCGAGCGGCACTTGGCGGGGGAGAGCCATCGGCACCTCTTTCTCCCATTGACTTGCCAAGTAGCCCGCTCACCTCCTGGGTGGAGGGTGGTGCCGGAATGTCTGAGGCCGGGCCAGGCCCAGGGTCGAGGTCGATCGGGGGCCAGGCGGCCTCGTGGTGGAGTGTCCAAGATGGCGCCCCAGGCTGGGCGCGTGGGCCGGCAGTGGATCGGACCCACGAGGTCAACATGCTCGAGGGCAGGGGTCCCTGAGGGGACGGAGGACGTGCAATGGTGGTGTGTGGTACTTGCGTGACTGGACTCAGGCCTGGTTGGGCCGGGGGAGAGCGGCCCTTCATGTGGCCTGTCCAACACTGCTGCACACTGCTGCATTACTCACAATGCTGCACGCCTCACACTGCTGCACTCTGCACACTGCTGCATTACTCACACTGCTGCATTACTCACACTGCTGCATGCTGCACACTGCTGCACGCCTCACACTGCTGCATGCCTAACACTGCTGCACGTCTCACACTGCTGCACACTGCTGCATTACTCAAACGGCTGCACGCCGCACACTGCTGCACGCCACACACTGCTGCACGCCACACACTGCTGCACGCCTCACACTGCTGCACCCCTCACACTGCTGCACACCTCACACTGCTGCACGATGCACACTGCTGCATTACTCACACTGCTGCATTACTCACACTGCTACACGCCTCACACTGCTGCACGCCTCACACTGCTGCACACTGCTGCATTACTCAAACTGCTGCATGCTGCACACTGCTGCACGCCACTCACTGCTGCACGCCACTCACTGCTGCACGCCACACACTGCTGCAAGCCACACACTGCTGCACACCTCACACTGATGCACATCTCACACTGCTGCACACCTCATACTGCTGCATGCTGCACACTGCTGCACAACACACTGCTGCACGCCAAACACTACTGCACGCCACACGCTGCTGCACGCCACACACTGCTCCACGCCTCACACTGCTCCACGCCTCACACTGCTGCACGCCTCACACTGCTGCACGCCTCACACTGGACCCTGCTGCATTACTCACACTGATGCAAGCTGCATAATGCCACTCACCTCACACTGCTGCACGCCTCACACTGCTGCACGCCCCACACTGCTGCATACCTCATACTGCTGCATACCACACTGCTACATGCCTCACACTGCTGCATGCCTCACACTGCTGCATGCCTCACACTGCTGCACGCCTCACACTGGACACAGCTGCATTACTCACACTGATGCATGCTGCACACTGCCACACGCCTCACACTGCTGCATGCCTCACACTGCTGCACGACTCACACTGCTGCACGCCTCACACTGCTGCACGCCTCACACTGCTGCACGCCTCACACTGCTGCACGCCTCACACTGCTGCATGCTGCACACTGCTGCACGCCACACACTTCTGCACGCCTCACATTGCAGCACGCCTCACACTGCTGCATGCCTCAAACTGCTGCACGCTGCACACTGTTGCATTACTCACACTGCTGCATACTGCCGCATGCCTCACACTGATGCATGCCACACACTGCTGCACGCCTCACACTGCTTCACGCCTCACACTGCTGCATGCCTCTGCATGCCTCACACTGCTGCACGCCACACTGCTGCACACCTCACACTGCTACATGACTCACACTGCTGCACGCCACACACTGCTGCACACTGCTGAATTACTCACACTGCTGCACGCCTCACACTGCTGCACGCCTCACACTGCTGCACGCCTCACACTGCTGCATGCCTCACACTGCTTCATGCTGCACACTGCCGCACGCCTCACACTGCCGCACGCCTCACACTGCTGCAAGCCTCACACTGCTGCATGCTGGACACTGCTGCATGACACACTGCTGCACGCCACACACTGCTGCACGCCACACACTGCTGCACACCACACACTGCTCCACGCCTCACACTCCTGCACGCCTCACACTGCTGCACACCTCACACTGGACACTGCTGCATTACTCACACTGATGCATGCTGCACACTGCCACACGCCTCACACTGCTGCACGCCTCACACTGTTGCACGCCTCACACTGCTGCACACCTCATACTGCTGCATGCCACACTGCTGCATGCCTCACACTGCTGCACACTGCTGCATTACTCACAATGCTGCATTACTCACACTGCTGCATGCTGCACACTGCCGCACGCCTCACACTGCTGCACTCTGCACACTGCTGCATTACTCACACTGCTGCATTACTCACACTGCTGCATGCTGCACACTGCCGCACGCCTCACACTGCTGCATGCCTAACACTGCTGCACGTCTCACACTGCTGCACACTGCTGCATTACTCAAACGGCTGCACGCCGCACACTGCTGCACGCCACACACTGCTGCACGCCACACACTGCTGCACCCCTCACACTGCTGCACCCCTCACACTGCTGCACACCTCAGACTGCTGTACGCTGCACACTGCTGCATTACTCACACTGCTGCATTACTCACACTGCTGCACGCCTCACACTGCTGCACGCCTCACACTGCTGCACATCTCACACTGCTGCACACTGCTGCATTACTCAAACTGCTGCATGCTGCACACTGCTGCACGCCACTCACTGCTGCACGCCACACACTGCTGCAAGCCACACACTGCTGCACACCTCACACTGATGCACATCTCACATGCTGCACACCTCATACTGCTGCATGCTGCACACTGCTGCACAACACACTGCTGCACGCCACACACTGCTGCATGCCACACACTGCTGCATGCCACACACGGCTGCATGCCACACACGGCTGCATGCCTCACACTGCTGCATGCTTCCACTGCTGCACACCTCACACTGCTGCACGCGCCACACTCATGCATGCCTCACGCTTCGCTCATTTCGTGACATCAGCAGCGGAGCTGTCTGCACTCCGTGGGGCAATACCACAAAGGGATTTCGGTGGTTACCTGCTGCGGGGGCTCATCGTGAACGCTGCACGGGATCCCAGTTCCTAGGAGTCCGTGCCTGCCTTGGAGTCCACACCTGTGCTGAGGCCCGCCCACACGCCTATGGACCTATAAAACATTTACCGGTTCCCGCGGCGCGGGATGCGCCAGGCTAAGCCCGGGCAAAGGGCGGGCCATCTGTGGCTGTCCGAGGCAGGAGGAGGCAGGGCTGTACCATCCCTCTGTAAAGTCCAGCTCAAGGTACTGTACATTGTTAACTTATCTCTGCTGACTGACATCCTGTAAACATGGGAAAACGCAAATCCACGGAAGGCCCTAGCGAAATTGCTGGCGCGATGCTGAAGGGAGGGAAGCAAGCTAAGAAACGGAAATATAAATCGTCCAAAAAACGTTTGCCACATGCAGGAGGGAATTGTGTGATGGACAGGATCGATGACCTGGTTCAAGACTGTACCAACCTGTTATAAACTGTCCCCGAGGGTGGGAGTCTTGGGGGGGCTTTGGAAGGGAGGTCCCAGAAGAGGGGAGTTTCAACTATTCCTGAAATGTTCTTAAATAAATCCACTGTGGGGGTAAAAAGGGGCCCAGTTTTAGTATTGGGGGTTAAATCTGATATCGAACAAACCCAGCGAACATCAGCCCCACCACAACCCCCCGAAGATCCTAACGTCCTGATCTGTTCTAACAGATTTTCTGTTTTGGCTCACGTGGAAAGTAATCAATCTGAGGTGCCCAGGACGGTCGACACTGTTGACAGCTCCTTGATATCAGTTGTAAAACATCTATGCGATATGGTGGAAAAGATGCAACTTAAGATCGATCATTTGACAACCGTAATTAATAATATGAGGGCTGTTTCTGATCAAGGTCCATGTTGCCCAGCGCCATTCAAACCATCGGGCCAAATCAGATATGTACAATGGGTCATACCAGGAACACAAGCTCTACGACAACCCCCAGGGAAAACACCCCAAACCCCAGAACCACGTTTAGCGAGGTGGTTAGGGACGGGAGGGACGCAACCCAAGTCAAACCAAAACCCCTTCCCCGGAACATAGTTCCAGCAATTCCAACTACCTCAACGATTCTGCCAAACATCGCTTCAGAGAAACCTGGTAGCAAGGGCACCCCCAGAGATAGACAGGTAGACCAGAACACCGCTGCCAGACGCCAGGGGAAAGGTTCTCTTCTAGCAAGTTCACATGTTTCCATACACAACTCTGACCTAAATAAGTTTCCCACAGTGTATCTGATTAATATTCCCAAGTTGCCTATTGGTAGAGATCGTGAAACACCTGAAGCGCTAACCAACAAAGCTATACACTGGATCAGACATGTAAGAGGATGCAGGTCTGTTATTAGGGAGGACATTTCCCGTGCAGTAAGGCTTTTTTCACCAGGTGAGGAGTATGACTGTATCAAACTTATTTTTAAAAACCCAATGATAGCAGGAGAGCTACTTAACATAGAATTCAGATCATGTTCCCCTGACCACTCTAGGATATAGATGAGATCAACCCCTCCCTCCAACTGGTCAATTGAAACTAGAAAACTCGACAGGGGCTCCTATATGGGAAATTCCAATTTAGATTGTAATGACTGACTGCACCCACAAGTCTCTCTGGGAGCTCCCAGTGAGCAACTCAACCATGATACCAATGGGCAGGATCTGAATAGTGTACTTAACGCTGTTCTTGAAACTCCTCCCAATAAAGCCTACAAACCATCCCTGTCTAGTATCCCATTTACCTCAGTAAGTGAAGCACATAATGATATTACTGTTTCCACTTGCGGTAAAGCTGGTTCGATCCTTTCCTGGAATGTAGCAGGCCTAAAATCTAAAATAGAATTACCAGAATGGACGTCCTTCAAAAGCCAGTACGAAATATGCTTATTTCAGGAAACCTGGTTACTGGAATCCCTGCATTTTCCCGGATAACTGAATTATAGCATCATAGATGAAAAAGGAGGGAAAGGCCGTCCATCTGGAGGCCTAACAATATGGGTTAGACAGGATCTTGCTAATAAAATTAAAGTTATAATTACAAACCATAGCGACTTGCAGGCTCTAAAACTCGAGTTTTCTAAAAAGGAGCCTATCTACATTTTTAATATTTATGCTCGCAGTACTGGAGGGAAGAAATCAGCAGTCATGGCACACTTGGAATACATGCTTGAATCCCAACCTGCTCATTCTAACTTCATTGTGGGGGGTGACTTTAATGTAACTTTTGAGCCCTTTTTAAATGAAAATTGGACCCTATCGGATGACCAAGATAGAGAGTGGGGGGTGCCCAAACTTGACCTTGTACCAATTAAAAGATGGTCTGAAGTATCGCTTCAAATCAATTCACTCTGTCTTAACAAGGGATTAAGACCAACAAACGGGAGAACCGTTGATGACAAGGAAGGGAAAAACACTTTTAACAACGGCCTCCGTACGAGTAGAATTGACTATATTTTGGTCACTCTGGGCCTATGGAGATTCCTTCAAGGTATGTTAATTATGGAAAGGGCTGAGAGCGATCACAATCCTTTGTGCTTGACCCTCTCATATTGGAATTCCCCAGACCAACCCGGAGAGGAGATGGAAGTCACCAATCTCATTGACACTGTTGTAACAAACGACATGCGCCATGTCTGATGTTCCAAGGTTTTAACTAACCAACAGAGCATTGACTCTATATCTATCAAGTTAGCTCAAGCAACAAGCGACTTAGAGGTTTTATTTAAAAAGGACACATCAACCGTAACGAATATGAAGGCAACTAGGATTCATGAAGCATTTTTTGGCGATTTAAAAAGCCTCTTTGTTAGGCCTAGTACCCCAAATCACCCTCGAGCACCTCTACCCCCCAGGTGGTACTCAGGGGAATGTAGACAGACCCGCCTGGATCTGGGTAGAGCGATCAAAACTGGGCCTAGTTCGAAAATTCGACTTGCTAGGGCTGCCTATAAAAACGCCGTCTCTAAAGCCAGACGCAACTGGGACGAGCAAAGGTGGAACGATTTAAAGGAGGCGGGATATCATAAAGATACGAGAAAGTTCTGGAATGTTTACAAGTGGGGGTGTGGATGGTAACCCTGAGAAACCCCAGAATTGGGCCCCATGTGACCAATGGGTACCTTACTTTGAGCCGCAATATGCGAAGGGTGACGTTTTAAATCCTTCCCCGGAGATTCCACTCTTGCCATTTACGGAGGATCCATTCACTCTGAAAGACGTGGAACGTGCCCTAGACCTAGTGATCCCTGGTAGAGCGCCAGGTATCGATGGTATACCCGCTGATTTATTTTTGCAGGGCAGGGACTCCTGGGGCCCATATATACTTCTTTTGTCAACTATGATTGCCAAGGGTGCACCCATACCGAAACCGTGGCTCGGGGCTGAAATTATTCCCGTCTTTAAAAAGGGGGGCAAATCCTTGCCTGGAAATTATCTGCCGATCAGCCTGATCGACACCTCACAAAAAATCTTTGGCAGGCTGATCCTAGAAAAAATACTGGCATGGGAACGGGACCATAATATCTTGTCCAATTTACAAGCAGGTTTTAGAACATCTATTAGCACTGTCGACCAGGTATTACATTTTACAATGCTGTACTGGAAGACTGTGACATTGGGCCGCGGCAGTCTATACGCCGCCTTTGTAGACTTGAGAGCGGCCTTCGACCTGGTTCCCCGCTCAACTTTAAAGACATGGGTTTACCTGGGCCTTTACTATCATTGGTTAAAAAACGCCATGACTTAAATTATGCCCAGATTAGATGGGGTAGTCCCGGCAATGTTACAACTCGGTTTCCTGTCGAATCTGGAGTCCGGCAGGGCTGTGTATTGGCCCCTACTTTATTTTCCCTTTACATTAATGATGTTGCTAGAATACTAGTTAATTCAATGTTGATGCCCCAATTCTTGCAGGAGCTAAAATCCCTATTTTAATGTTCGCCGACGATTGCCTCATAGTAGCAAAAACCCCAAGTGGGTTACAAAAGGCCCTGAAGCTTTTTGATTAATTTTGCACCACACAGGGTTTAGAAGTTAATGTACTAAAATCTAAGTTTATGACTTTTAATGCTCCAAAAAGTTTTAAAGGTTCAGTTACCATGAATGACCGCCCCTTGGAGAGGGTCCAGGCCTTCAGTTACCTAGGTGTGTGTATCCAGAATGACCTATGCTGGAAGCACCAGATTGAGCTGACCACTCTGAAACATCGCCAGCTCACTGGTGCTCTGTGCCTGGAACACTCGAGGTCCCTCACTAAACCGATAGCCCCTGTCCTAGCGGTCTATAGGGGGAAAGTGGTTAGTTCCGCTTTATATGGAGTTGAAATGTGGGGGCATGAGAACCTCAGGGAAATGACGGTGTCTGAAAACTCATTTTTACGGAACCTAATTAAATTACCTCAGAGCACCCCCCTGACGCCCCTCTTTTATGACTTAGGGCTGTCTCCAATAGCTATCATTGCATCCTTACGCCCAGTTTTATACTGGAGGCGGATCTGGACCATGCCAGAATTGGCCACTTACTCTCGGGGTCTGCTGGATATAATTACTAGTGGTAACTCCCACAAAATTAAATGGCTGGTGCATAAACGGGGCATGCTATGTGAACTAGGCCTCAAAGACCTATGGGAGGATCCAGTGAACTCATTTTCCTCCAAAGAAGGTACTCAAGGACCTCTACTAGAAGTCCTTGGCCATCAAGCTTTTTAGGAAAACAGACCCTTGTTCCCTGACCGGTATGTTTTTGATCATCAAAGAGAGCCCGAACTTGGAAGACTTCTGGGACACTATCATGAATCCCCTGGATCGTAAACTCTACTTTCAATTGAGAGTTGGGAGCTTGCCTGTAAGGGCTTTTACTAGCAGATGGTCTACAGGAGACAAGCCTTTGTGTCCAGGATGCCCGGCGCTTTCTGAAACTATCGGACACTTGTTGTTCGAATGTCCAGCATACGTGGCCCCCCCACCGGTTCTGGCTCTGCCCAATGTGCAGGCTACTAGGTACCAATAGTGGACTGGTTGCTCTAAGAATTATTTGTACCTGCACTAATATGACTGTATATGTAGCCACAGAAAAATTTCTGGGGTGGGCATGGCTGATTGGAACTAAACTGCTTGCAAACTAATTTTGTTCTTGGATGCAGATTTGCTATATTTATTCCTTGTGCAACATGTCCAGTTTTAAGAGTCTTTTATCTGTTTCTACATTTATAAAATAATTTTAACTGTATATATCTATTTTAAAATCAAACGTATATGTACTGTATGCTTTTATGACAATTCGTCAAATGAAGCTTGCTTGGCCTCACACTGCTGCACGCCTCACACTGCTGCACGCCTCACTGCTGCACGCCTCACACTGCACGCCTCACACTGCTGCACGCCACACACTGCTGCATGCCACACACTGCTGCATGCCACACACTGCTAAATGCCTCACACTGCTGCACGACTCACACTGCTGCACGCCTCACACTGCTGCACACTGCACTCTGCTGCACGCCTCACACTGCTGCACGCCTCACAGTGCTGCACGCCTCACACTGCTACACGCCTCACACTGCTGCACGCCTCACTGCTGCACCGTGATGCATTACTCACACTGCCGCACGCCGCACACTGCCGCACGCCTCACACTGCTGCACGCCTCACACTGCTGCATGCCGAACACTGCTGCACGCCTCACAATGCTGTATGCTGCACAGTGCTCCACGACACACTGCTGCACGCCACACACTGCTGCTCGCCACACACTGCTGCTCGCCACACACTTCTGCTCGCCACACACTGCTGCTCGCCACACACTGCTGCACGCCTCACACTGCTGCATGCCTTACACTGCTGCACGCCTCACACTGCTGCACACTGCTGCATTACTCACACTGCTGCATGCTGCACACTGCTGCACACCGCTGCACGCCTCACACTGCTGCATGCTGCACACTACTGCTGCACGCCACACACTGCTGCACGCCACACACTGCTGCACGCCGCACACTGCTGCATGCTGCACACTGCTGCATGCTGAATGCTGCACACTGCTGCATGCTGCATGCCACACACTACTGCACGCCTCAAACTACTGCACGCCTCACACTACTGCACGCCTCACACTACTGCACGCCTCACACTGCTGCATGCCTCTCTGCTGCATGCCTCACACTGCTGCACGCCACACACTGCTGCACGCCACACACTGCTGCACACCACACACTGCTAAACGCCTCAGACTGCTGCATGCCTCACACTGCTGCACGCCTCACACTGCTGCATTACTCACACTGCTGAATGCTGCACACTGCCACAAGCCTCACACTGCTGCACGCCTCACACTGCTGCATGACACTACTGCACGCCACACTGCTGCACGCCACACACTGCTGCACGCCTCACACTGCTGCACGCCTCACACTGCTGCACGCCTCACACTGCTGCACGGTGCACACTGCTGCATTACTCACACTGTAGGTCAGAGGTATTGCTTTAGTTTTAACTTGTTATTCGCTAGTTAGAAGCCGGTGAAGACCGGCTCTTATCGAAGGAATGTGCTTATTGTGGGTGCATAGGGGCTTGGTACAGGAATTCGGTGGGAGGCAGGTTGCTGGCTGGAAATTTCCATGAAGGGAAGACCTTCTATATTATCGAGGTGCAGTGGAGCAGAGGGAGAGTTCAGTTCCTGTAGTCATTACCAATAGTTGTCCCCATGGATGCAGCAATTGTTATCGTAGCTGCAGTGGAATTAGAAGATGCAAACACAACAAGTGATGGACAGAATGTGGATCAATGTCACACACTCACCCCAGTCCAAGGATCTGGGCCTAAATCCATCGTTATTTTGCACTCCACACCACCCTGGGTTAGACAATGGCGATATGCAAATCAGCTCTGACCCTGAGCCTCATGGGAACAGTCCAGTCCGAACTACAAAAGCCATGTCCTTCCCAGAACGGAATCAAGCATCCGAGGACCGGACCGGTTTCGAGGTAACACCTCTCATCAGCCCGGCTAGCTTGACTCCAGTGGTGTGGAGTGCCTGGGACCCACGTCTGGGCATCCCCAGCGCACTTATGGCGGAAATTGCAAACACAACAAGTGATGGACAGAATGTGGATCAATGTCACACACTCACCCCAGTCCAAGGATCTGGGCCTAAATCCATCGTTATTTTGCACTCCACACCACCCTGGGTTAGACAATGGCGATATGCAAATCAGCTCTGACCCTGAGCCTCATGGGAACAGTCCAGTCCGAACTACAAAAGCCATGTCCTTCCCAGAACGGAATCAAGCATCCGAGGACCGGACCGGAATTAGAAGATAGCTGGTGAATGCTGAAGAAGGTGGCAGTTTCGATGAGGCATAGCGGTGCAGATGTGTCCCCGTGATTACAAAGCAGAGTCCTGAATGAACCGAAGCAACAGTGAGAGAGGGGCCAGCTCTTCTGCCAAGACCAGAATGTGCAGGACCAAGTTGGGGCGTTCTTAGATAGAGTATGATGCATAACCATTTATCCTTCGCTCTTTAGGTTGTGCTCAGGTTTTCATTTGCATAAATGCTATTGCTCTTTTTACATTATTATTTTTATGTAATAAATAGACTCCAATGATTACCCATTGCATTCGAATTTTATTTCTGAGGCAGAATTAACCTTTCTTTTTAGCCAGGTGCTGACGTATAGAAGGATGTGTAATTCCCTTCTTACAGGTAACTGATGATAGAAGAATATGCATTTCATAACAAGGAATAACTTCAGATGCGAATAATTTGGCCTAACAGTTCTTGCTTGGGAGGATTGAGACCTTTCTCTACCAAATGCTCATGGAGGGACGGGTTATTTCCCCTCCAATGGGTAGTTGCTGATATAGAAGTGAGATCAGTTCTTGGGCAGGAAAGTCCAACTAATAATAATATTCCTCTAGTTTATTGTCATTTCCCCATTCTCAGGTAGGTATTTTAGGTGTGTGCTCTATAGGGCCTGGGAAGGGTGGTGGTACGTGGCGGATGGGTGTGCTATAATTGGTAAGCTAATAACAAGGTAGGAAAATCTGGTCGCTACAACGAGACTGGCGTAGACAAGATTGACGTCGACGAGGTACCCGCCGACGACGAGACCTTCGTTGACGAAGATGGAAGCGTCGAGGACGATGGACGTGTCGACGAAGCTTTCGTCGACAAATGACGCTTCGGAGTATCAGTCGACAAGCTGGACTTCTTGGCCGTGGACGAGATAGGCCGGATCTCCAGGACCATCGTCGACGAGGTAGAAGATGTCGTCAACAGAGTGCTTGCCGTCATCGACGTGGTGATAACGTCGACGGGCCGGCACCTGTTTTGGAAAACAAGGGCATAGCAGAGGACTGAGACACCAGAGAACTAGGTCCTGCAGACGTAGAGGATGGCAGATCCTTAGGGGAGACTGGCTTAGGATGGACCACAAGCTTCTTCTTTTTCAGAAAAGGAGAAGGAAGCTCAGTCTCAGACCCACGTTTAGGAGAGGTCTTAGAATGATGGGAAGACACACTCTCTATGTCAGACACCGGATTGTCTGAGGTCTTCAACTTCTGTAGCCACAGGAGACGGGCCTCTCTATCTTTCAAAGTCTTTGAAGAATAAGTTCTGCAAATCTTGCAGCTCCTCACCTCATGGTCCGGATATAAGCAGTAGGTGCATTTTTTATGAGGGTCCTCAGAGAAAAGGCGAAGTTTTCCACAGGCAGAACACTCAAAGAACTTCTTCTCAACAAATATTGGTGTACCTAATGCCTTCGATCCTGAACTTGCTCATGCTTTAATCTTCCCCCACCCACTCCGTCCCCACACCCTCTCCACCTCCCACTCTCCCTCCCTTCCACCTCACCCCCTTCCTTCTCCTATCTTTAAAACCTCATCTTCCCCTTTAATTCTATCTTTGTTTTTCTTTGCTCTCATTGCTCTCCTGAAGGCATTGCTACATCCCCTGTAAACTCGCTGCACATTGTCTAATTGTTTGTATTTGCTATTATTATGTGCTACCTTCCCTGTAAAGCGCTCTGATACCCTCGGGTCCAGCAGCGCTATATAAAACGTTTGAAATAAACATGTACTAAACAAAGACTTTTTAGTTGAAGACATTTCCTTGAAGTTCTTAGAAGAAAAAAAACTGAGCAGAGCTCAGGGAGACTCCCTTCACACTACGTGCGGTAGAAAATCTGAGGGCTTGAGCTTCTGAGGAGAAGGTTCTAGAGGGTGCTACAGCCTGATTGGCTGGAATGTGGACCATTATAATGACATGGAGCTAAAGTGAGCTCTCCTTCAATGCTTTCTAGGGGGCTATGCTGTTCTATGGTACTTTTAACCATTTTACTTTTCAATATGCATAGTGTTTTATATTATTCTTATGTGTATATATGTGTCTTACTACTATTTTATGTACCGTGGGACTCCCACTTCGACGACGGGGAATTATTCAAGCATGTGAATCTATAAAAAGACACCCCTAATACTAGAGCATATTATTTCTCAAATTTCTCTCAGACCTAGACTAGGGCATGGGTGATCTGAGTAAAGGTAGCATTAGAAGCCATACAGCGTTGCTATTCTGAGGTCAAAGACTACCAGCCAGTGCAGCTTCCCTGGGAATGTATTCTGCCCACTGCTTACTTTGACTTTGTGATTTGTAACTCACATTTGCTTGCTATTTGCTAGCTTTAGTTGTTCTAGGCTGTCCAGCAGTCATTCCCATGGAGCATTACAGGTTTCCCATCACTTCTTGTATTTTTCCACCAGTGATCACTTTCTGTAAACAGGCCTTTAAACTTTGTTGTTATCTTGTCACATTCGCTGTGCATGCAGAGGTCATATACTGCAAGGTGGAACGGAACCCTTCAGAGAGGATATCATGACGGACCTGGCTTGACATCATGAATGCTGGCAAATCAGGGATGGTCTGCTCTAATACATTGGTCTTACACCTTTAAGCTCTTGCGCTGGATGCTATTCCATCTCAATATGTACCAGTTATGTTCTTATTATTCTGATCATGTGTAACCGTTCTTGTCCTGCGAGTTCTATTTTGATATGTGATTTTGTCTGTATTCCTATTTAACACATGTACTGCAACTTTTACCTTCTTTCCCCCACAACTGTAAAGCACTCCGATATGCCTCGGGATGATGTTCGCGCTATATAAATAAATAAACTCTGTCTTCCAGAGGGAGCTTGGTATTTACTTTTCCTTCTCGGACTTCAAAGTGAGAGGATTCATGTGACAATCCTGCTGAGTCCCTATACGAGAGGAAATGCTGTAGAATGTTATCTTTTTCTAGCACACAACACAATTTAAATTAAATGTCTGTAAATGAACTAAGCAAATATTTCTGAATATATCAGAATTAGGAACACACAATTGTTATGTAAATCTGAAGTGTCGTGGAAACAAACATTAACTTCTACGAGGACCCAGGTACCTTTAGTAGCAGCTCGAGGGAGGGCGATAGTGGGAAAAACCCAACCCACCTGAAGTGAGGCTTTGGAGATGGCAGAGGATTTCAGCTAGTCTGCATGGAAATCCATGGGACTCCAAGCTCCGCTAATGTCATAGAAACTGACTGTCTGTTTCCCTTAAAACACCTCATTACAAACTGCCAATATCATGAAGAGGAGCACCCAGCTTCTTTTTGCAGCTTAAAGGCCCCCTACCCTTGAAAGGACATAACTGCTAGTCAGTAAAGAGTACAGCATGTGGTACTAAGCAGTTTGTCAGTGCCCATACCCAGTCTCCTACCCCTGAACCTTAAGAGACCTTGCAGCATTCGAAAACAAGCATTTGCAATGCAATAGGTCTCGCATTAGGAAAGTTTGAGCTATTTGTATTGTAAATGACAAATTTGGTATTTATTTGTTTTGTTTCTGAAAACAGCTAAATTAATAGCTTTGTCATTTACAATGCCAATAGTTCTAAATTTCGCAAATGTGACACCTATAGCATTTTTAATGCAATATGTGTTGTATTTACGTGACTTACATGTATTGATATTACAAATAACAATGGCTTTTAATACTGAAATAAAAGTTATTGTAATTTATAATTGCAATAGCTTAAACTTTTGTAAATTAATTTTGTGAAGATTATGTTCAGTGTTTTTTATTGTGACGAAAATCCAAGAACGGAAGTGAAATAAACATCTTTTTGTTACATTTGTAATAAAGCTTGAAACATTGAGAGAACACATTTGAACCAGGTGTTGTTGGATGGTTGCACAGATTGATGCTGTGGTGGGGCTGAGTGATGTTGTGATGGCGAACGAGTGATGCTGTGGTGGGGCTGAGTGATGTTGTGATGGCGAACGAGTGATGCTGTGGTAGCGCATAGTGATGCTGTGGTAGCGCATAGTGATGCTGTGGTGCCCCTGAGTGATGCTGTATGCTATGTTTTGCTATCCTATGCTTTGATTTGTTACGCTATGCTGTTTTGTTTTATTATGCTTTGTTTTGCTATGCTATATTTTGTTATGCTTTGTTGTGTTTGGTATGCTATGTTTTGCTATGCTATTGTTTTGTTTTGCTATGCTATGTTTTGTTAAGCTATGCTGTTGCGTTTTGCTATGCTATGAGTTATGTTATGTTTTGTTATGCTATGCTGTTTTGTTTTGCTATCCTATGCTGTTTAGTTTTGCCATCCTACGCTTTGTTTTGTTATGCTATTTCGTTACGCTATGCTGTTTTGTTTTGCTATGCTAAGCTTTGTTATGCTATGTTTGTTATGTTGTTTTATTATGCTATGCTTTGTTTTGCTATGCTATGTTTTGTTATGTTATGTTTTGCTAGGTTTTGCTATGCTATGCTGTTTTGTTATGCTATGCTGGTGAGGGTGAGTAAGGGTGAATGAGGGTGAAGGATGTGAGGGTGAGGGTGAGGGGGCATGTGAGGGTGAGGGGGCATGTGAGGGTGAGGGGGCATGTGAGGGTGAGGGGGCGGGTGAGGGGCATGTGGGGGGGCATGTGAGGGTGAGGGGGCATGTGAGGGTGAGGGGGCATGTGAGGGTGAGGGGGTGGGGGTGTGAGGGTGAGGGGGTGTGTGAGGGTGAGGGGGTGTGTGAGGGTGAGGGGGTGTGTGAGGGTGAGGGGGTGTGTGAGGGTGAGGGGGTGTGTGAGGGTAAACGTGTGTGTGAGTGAGAGGGTGTGTGAGTGAGAGGGTGTGTGAGTGAGAGGGTGTGTGAGTGAGAGGGTGTGTGAGTGAGAGGGTGTGTGAGTGAGAGGGTGGGTGAGAGTGAGGGGGTGGGTGAGAGTGAGGGGGTGGGTGAGAGTGAGGGGGTGGGTGAGAGTGAGGGGGTGGGTGAGAGTGAGGGGGTGGGTGAGAGTGAGGGGGTGGGTGAGGGGTGTGTGAGGGAGGGTGAGGGGTGTGTGAGGGGTGTGTGAGGGAGGGTGAGGGGTGTGTGAGGGAGGGTGAGGGGTGTGTGAGGGAGGGTGAGGGGTGTGTGAGGGAGGGTGAGGGGTGTGTGAGGGAGGGTGAGGGGTGTGTGAGGGAGGGTGAGGGGTGTGTGAGGGAGGGTGAGGGGTGTGTGAGGGAGGGTGAGGGGTGTGTGAGGGAGGGTGAGGGGTGTGTGAGGGAGGGTGAGGGGTGTGTGAGGGAGGGTGAGGGGTGTGTGAGGGAGGGTGAGGGGTGTGTGAGGGAGGGTGAGGGTGTGTGAGGGAGGGTGAGGGGGTGGGAGGGAGGGTGAGGGGGTGGGAGGGAGGGTGAGGTTGGGGGTTGTGTGAGGGTCAGAGGGTTGCGAGGGTGTGTGAGTGTGAGGAGGTGTGAGGGTCCGAAGTAAATGGTGGCAGGGCAGACCTCATAAGACAGAGAGAAACACAAATGTTAAGATTACAGTGCTCGAAGGGGTTGTGAGAAGGTGGAAATGGGATTAAAGGAGAAAGGATGAAAAGTTAAGTAGGAAAGAGGCTAGAAAGGAGACAAAAAGGAGTGGAGTGTGTGGCGGAAACAGGGGAAAGCAGAAAAGAACTAAGATGGATCAGAGAGGGTGCAAGTAGGGTCACATGCGGGAGAAGGAAGACTCGTTAGGAGAGTGTGATGAGGGCCATAAAGTGAGGATGGTAGAGTGTTAGATTGAGGGCAGTAGAGTGGTAGAGAGAGGGCGGTAGAGTGGTAGAGAGAGGGCGGTAGAGTGGTAGAGAGAGGGCGGTAGAGTGGGGGCGGTAGAGTGAGGGCATGAGGGTGGTAGAGTGAGGGTGGTAAAGTGAGGGCGGTAGAGTGGTAGTGAGGGCGGTAGAGTGAGGACGGTAAAGTGAGGATGGTAGAGTGGTAGTGAGGGCCGTAAAGTGAGGGCGGTAGAGTGGTAGTGTGAGGATGGTAGAGTGGTAGAGTGAGGGCGGTAGAGTGGCAGTGAGGGCGGTAGAGTGAGGGCGGTAGAGTGGTAGTAGTAGAGAGGGCGGTAGAGTGGTAGTAGTAGAGAGGGCGGTAGAGTGGTAGAGTAAGGGCTATAGAGCTGTAGAGTGAGGGCGGTAGAGTGAGGGTGGTAGCGTGAGGGTGGTACAGTGTGAGCGGTAGAGTGAGGCAGATAGAGGGCGGTAGAGTAGTAGAGTGAGAGCGGTAGCGTGGTAGAGTGAGAGCGGTAGCGTGGTAGAGTGAGAGCGGTAGCGTGGTAGAGTGAGGGCAGTAGAGTGGTAGAGTGAGGGCAGTAGAGTGGTAGAGTGAGGGCAGTAGAGTGGTAGAGTGAGGGCGGTAGAGTGGTAAAGTGAGGGCAGTAGAGTGAGGGTGGTAGAGTGAGGGCGGTAGAGTGGTAGTGAGGGCGGTAGAGTGAGGACGGTAGAGTGAGGATGGTAGAGTGGTAGTGAGGGCCATAAAGTGAGGGCGGTAGAGTGGTAGTGTGAGGATGGTAGAGTGGTAGATTGAGGGCGGTAGAGTGGTAGAGAGAGGGCGGTAGAGTGGTAGAGAGAGGGCGGTAGAGTGGTGGCGGTAGAGTGAGGGCATGAGGGTGGTAGAGTGAGGGCAGTAGAGTGTGGGCGGTAGAGTGGTAAAGTGAGGGCAGTAGAGTGAGGGTGGTAGAGTGAGGGCGGTAGAGTGGTAGTGAGGACGGTAAAGTGAGGATGGTAGAGTGGTAGTGAGAGCCGTAAAGTGAGGGCGGTAGAGTGGTAGTGTGAGGATGGTAGAGTGGTAGAGTGAGGGCGGTTGAGTGGTAGAGTGAGGGCGGTAGAGTGGTAGAGTGAGGGCGGTAGAGTGGTAGTAGTAGAGAGGGCGGTAGAGTGGTAGTAGTAGAGAGGGCGGTAGAGTGGTAGTAGTAGAGAGGGCGGTAGAGTGGTAGAGTAAGGGCTATAGAGCTGTAGAGTGAGGGCGGTAGAGTGGTAGAGTGAGGGTGGTAGCGTGAGGGTGGTACAGTGTGAGCGGTAGAGTGAGGCAGATAGAGGGCGGTAGAGTAGTAGAGTGAGAGCAGTAGAGTGAGAGCGGTAGCGTGGTAGAGTGAGGGCGGTAGTGTGGTAGAGTGAGGGCAGTAGAGTGGTAGAGTGAGGGCAGTAGAGTGGGCGGTAGAGCGGTAGAGTGAGGGCAGTAGAGTGGTAGAGTGAGGGCAGTAGAGTGGTAGAGTGAGGGCAGTAGAGTGAGCGGTAGAGTGAGGGCAGTAGAGTAGTAGAGTGAGAGCGGTAGAGAGGGCGGTAGCGTGGTAGATGGATGGCGGTAGAGTGAGGGCGGTACAGTGGTAGAGTGAGGGCGGTAGCGTGGTAGAGTGAGGGTGGTAGAGAGGGCTGTAGAGTGAGAGTGGTAGAGTGAAAGCGGTAGAGTGAGGGCGATAGCGTGGTAGAGTGAGGGTGGTAGAGTGCTACTGTTAAATGTTGTTAGAAACCATGGAGAAGAAATCTAGAGTCGAAGCCCAACCATCGTCCTTCTCACAGAAATAGCATGTTTTACGTAATTTCCAACTCACATGGATAGCAGCAACAGCAAAGCAAACTTGAGTGGAAACGCATGATCAGAGTTAAGCATCTATCAAGTGAGGAAGCAATTAGGTGAATGTGAGAGGGAGGGAGAGCAAGGATGGGAGAACAAATGAGAGCATGAAGAGAGGAAGGAGTGACTAAGATGTTACATTACCTCACCAAGGCGGCCCAGTGAGGGTGAAATCTGCCTTTCCTGGGTGTTTTCTAGCTCAGGGTGGGCATGGCCTGACAATTAATGTCATGCAGTTCACACTGAAGCAGGACCAATACAGCTTTGCATATGGCTGCGGAGAACGTTTAATTAGAAAAATGAAAATTGTGTGTTTAACATGGACGGGACGCAAATGGAGTAAATGTATTGTATTTTCTTAACCCTTTCGATGCTCATGACGAGCTCAGCTCGTCATGATGCACAGTTGAGCTGTGCTGATGACGAGCTGAGCTCGTCATGTATAATGGGAAAGCTCACAAATAAGCACAGGAGGAAAACGCCTAGCAGCCAAGGTGTTAATGACGTTTTAAACTTGCCAGAACAAGGCCTCAAGTGAGAGCAATAAAGCAACATGCTCTCAGCATGGCGGGGCGAGGAAGCGCATTCCTTTGAAGTCTGAAGCGGGTGGTGCACAGTCCGTTGATGTCTGATGCAGAGGCCGATGGGGTTTGATGTGCAAGCGCCTGAATCACATGAACTGTACCGAATCCGCAGGCTGGGGAGACTTTTCGGCAAGTAGGATATGGCTGCATAAGTAGTAGAAAATAACAACAAAAGAGTGTCCCTTTTATAGGAGGGATAGAAGTATGCACGGAGCACAAGGAGTCAACAAAAGCCCATTTGGTTTGTTTGTAAAGCCCTCACTCACCGACCTGGTCGGTGACTTGCTTCATCATCGGGCCCCACCGGGTGTGACCGAATGTCACCCCGGTGTGCTGCGACGCCAGAATTACTGCGGAGCTGGTCTTGTGAGGAAGGAGGGGCTATGTGATAGGTGACGTGAATAGTGTCAGAAGTGGTGGTTTAAAATTGCCTTGGATGTATCAAAAATTATTTAATAGGTGATCATCAAGGACAAGGTTTAAAAAATGTGATGGTGAACAAGGCCAACTAATTGGATGGTCTTGCACCAATAACATTAAGTGAAAGTGTAGTTGGTCAACATGTTTCAGCCGGTAAGGTATATTGACCTGGCATTCGTCAGGACCTAGGGTGTAAACCCCGGCGGTCTAGGCACGCTAAGGCCCATCCGCACGTGGGTCGTGAAAGTGAAAAATTGCGTCTGTGAAGTAAAAACGGGAGGAGGGCTCCACCAGCCGAGGCGGGGAGCAAACAACCTCAAGTCTCTGAAATTCAGAAACAAAAAATTAAAACTTCACAGGGGATGGTATTACACCCCATAGACCACGGGAGGGGGGGGACAGCGCTTTTTGGCACATCGCCCACTACGCCAGTCTCCCGCCGATAAACCTGGTCGGCCCTCGGAACCGGGTCTCGCCGATGCATAAGTAGTAGCCAGATTCACTTTTTTTAATCTATGCAATCAGCACGAAAGAAGAGGAATAAAGTTTGTGTGTCCGTGTTGTATGCGTACGTTTTATGTTGTGTGACACTATTTTGTTGTTTTTTCCCACTGCACTTGCTCTCGCAAACACATATTTGTTTTCACTTGGACACTTTTCTTTGAGCTTGATGGCACCAATGATGATAATAGGGCTATCCTGGTGAGTACCTGCCAGGTGCCCCATTGGTGGTGCGCCCGTGAGGTGCCATCTCGCTTCCACACTCTTTTTCCTCACAGTGGCATATGGTTTCACATCTGTCTGTTTTAAAGGGACGGGAATTTTTAAGTTGGGTACGAGATTGATATACCCCCTACCCCATAATCATTAAAAGAGGGGAGGTAGTTGTAATTGATTGTAACGTGAGGGATATCATTTCTAAACAGTTGAAGAGAAGATTGCCTGTGACCTAGGTTATAATTGGTATTGTACTTGATGGGTGGAGGGCGACCTAGGTCCTGAATTCCCTCTTTGCTCCTTGTTGTTGTTATTGGGAGACTTTTCGGAAGCCCACTGTAATCTCGCCGAACAATGCTTACGCATGGATTCAGCGAGACCTAAAAAGACCAGCCTGTGTTTTGGGGATCCATCACCACCAAGTAGCCTGAGACTGCTTGAAGACGTTTTTCCCAAGTGGTCAGATCCAGCACTTCGAGATTGCAGCTACCACCTATGTATATATTGGCTTATTCTTCAGCTGTGGCATTATAGTCTCCCCTACCTCCAAAACCTTGACGATAGCAGATTGGATGCAGGTCCCCACGATTGCAGGGCCATCTTCTGGGATAGGTGCCTGGACCATGAGAAACCACATACACAAGGACAGCAGCAGTACTGGAGGTGTACCATGCCTTGGGGCTAAAAGTCCAGGTTGACCTTCAGACAAAATGAATCCTAAGAGGCGGAACAGTCTACAGGGGAGTAGTGACTTTGGGAAATGATCAACGAGAAGCGTCATGAAAGGAACAGGCCAGGCGCGCAACACCCATTAGACTTAAAGGGCTCCAGCCCGCCCCCATTGTGTGTGTCAGCCCAGGCTGAGACAGCTTCCCGGGCACACACACAGCCGCACTTCACAGGTCTTTCAAAGACCATTTGCATGTTAATGAGGCTTTGTAAATGTAAATGTATTGGCATTTATATAGCGCACTACTTACCCGTAGGGTCCCAAGGCGCTTCGACCGCTGCGAAACCCTTCCTGGCTTCCCTGAGAGATGGTCCCTTAATGGGTATCTCCAGGGTGAGACCAGGCATCCCCGGCGGTCTGGTGGGGCCGTTAGTGAAGATGAGGCAAGCTAATGCCCAGAGTTGCCGAGTGTGATCGCTGATCAGAGTGGGCATCGAGGCGAGAGAATTATCGAGTTCGCTGACCCTGGTCCAGAAACCTGCCGCGCCGTTGGTGTTGTTTCACCCCTTCTAAGAGCCCCTGCAGCTCCACTCTTCCTATTGCTTAAAGTTTCAGCCCCCGGAATTTTTTTTCTTAGCCCCGCCCCCCCCCCCCCCCCCCCCTCCGGAAGTGCGGCTCTAGATGCGCCTCTGGAACACCCTTAGTGTTAAATGTAGGAGGACCTAAAAAGGTGTCAGTGTGATCTTTACAAAAATAACTTAATAGCGTAACAGACTAATGCACAGAAAAAAAAATATGCAGTTGCCTACTAGTCAGGTCGTCAAGCAGATTTCGGTTTATGTTTAGATCAGAGGTCTTCAAACTGAAGTGCACCGCCAGGGGTCCGTGAATGCATTCTCTAGAGGATGCAAATGCATCGGTAAGGACTTGTAAATGAGGATAGCCTGGAAGCAGTACCTTATTTTTCTTGTTACCAGGCAGTCTTCATTTATATGAAATGGTTGAAGTGTAGAAAATATATGAAATTGTAATCGAATGCCCTGAGGCACAGTCGGTGAGCAGGCTGGCCTATGCAAAGATGTGGCTAAAAGGAACAAAATATTCAGTAACTATTTTGTAATTTTTTGCTAGTTAACAGCATATAAAAAAAAAAACAAGACAGTAAATGAAAACAAATGACAAGTTAAACTAATCAGTGGAACATATACTTTTTAAATTGTGCAACCTAAAGTTAGAAAATGCAATTACTGTAGAGGTCTGTGTGTGATCAGTCAGAACTGAATCTTAGTTGGTGCAGTGGAACTAAGGACATGTGCATTTATGATGTGACAACATCCCAGATTATGTCAAAAAGCATGATGCATATGTAGATCATTTACAACAATATAATTGAGTAATACGGCTATACCCAAAGGCATTTGTAGAAGTGCCCATTAAAAGGACATACTCCAGAACTCAAATTGTAACACCCTCACATCACCTCTCAAGAATACATGTTGTCACTGTGCAGCTCCAAGTGACTCCACCAATTAAAGCCAACACTGTTCCCAAGCAGCCCTTATGTTTGACGCGTAACCAATTGTACCAAACTGAATGGAATGAGGAGCCACCTAAACCTCAGGCCACTGGAATTATACAGCAAGGGTGGGCTGAATCATGTGGGAGGGATGACTAAATTATGCAGCAAAAGGGCAAATTATGTGCGGACTGCAGTACATTTCATGATAAAATAACTTATTTTGGCATGTTTGTTGACACTGTCTGGGAAAAGGTTTCACCACATCCATACTGGTTTAATACAAAAATATAGCAATATGCAACAGAAAAGCGACCAGTTAACCATTGACAAGGGCTTTTCACTGTGCAGTAGCACATCTGTGTTTCAGTAACTTTTTATCCATTTGAGCGAGTAATGGGCATAGCGCAGGTAGGCTTCCCATTGAACCAAATGCAAACAAATAGCTGTAAGATATGGGAGAGGGGAGAGACTCATCACATTCTACAGAAGGGTCCAGACTGTGTTATGCTGCTAGAAACCATTTATGTTAAAATCAACAGATTATGCAGATGATGGATTATGAGGGAAATGTAAAAATCCTCGACTATGCAGAAAACACCATGGCTGCACAAATGCATAATTCCTGTCGGCCGACCAAACCCTTTAATTGCGGTTTTACGATTCGTCCTTGCTATTAGGAGTAGTCAGTGTACACATCTGCCTGACCAATTTCAATGTGTGACACATACAGTGGGATCTGTATTGCTCACTTCGGCGACTAGAGAGCAAGTTATTTACAGTAGAAGGATAAACTTTATTTATTGGTGTTCACTTTAATTTGGTATAAACTAAGACTTTGCAAAGAAGGACGCCAACTGTTTCCTATCAGACTCGTGCACATACCTCTCTGTATGTGCCACTTACACAAGGTACCAGAGTTCTCCTTTTACTGACAATGTTCCTAAGTAAAAGGCAAAAAGATACACAACACTGTTTTAAAAAAAGATATTTTAATAATTGTAAGTAGATTACTTACAAGAGGTGAGATTTACAGACTTATATACATAAACACTGTCCACGGTTCTCAGAAGCTCCTTTAACAGAAGCAAAGGCCCTTCCATCTGAAAATGGACATTACCAAGAGATGAAAGGATTTTTAAAAAAATGAAAAGTATTCCAACCCCTAAAAAGTCCATGCAAAGGATGGGAAAGTTAAAACCTCTCCCGGTCCAGTTACATCAGATAGCGACTTTGACACTTCATGAACAAAAACAAGTGCTTTCCCAACTCACTGAGAACACCCCTCACTCAACTGCATCCAGTCAGGAGAAACGGTATCCCCGTAAGGATGAATGCGTTCAACAAACATTAATACAACTCCACTGTGCGGATGTAAAATTACCCTCCGTGAGCAGTGAAGTCACAATACCCCGCTTTATATCCGTGAAAAACAACGGCTTGCAAAAATGCAACCCCCAGCTTCACACCGAGACTAACTTTGGTCAGGTCTTGTGCAGGTAAAAACTTAACATAAAACCCGTTTTAATATAAGAGTGCTTAAGCATGTTACTATTGAATATGTCTTTATAACTCTTGCTTTTTAAACAGTTTTTCTTAAAAAGGAGGCCGTGCAACACCCTCTCCTGCCAGATATGGGCCATAAACTAACATCAACAGTCCAGTTAGATTGTCTTGTTGGGACTATGCGGGCAGTATCCGCTCCAGTACTTCCTTCGAGGAAGGAGAGATTCGGTCTGGAAACTTCACTTCAAACTCGAGAATGAGGTCGCCCCGCTGCTCGGGAGCTTTGGGAAGTGGGAGTCCTTCTCCTGGGATTCTCCGCTTCATGCCTGGTTTAATGACGTCCTTGAAGACGGTCGGGATGGTCCTACAATCCAGAGTCGGGGCATTGACGGTGCATCCACAGAGCGCCTGAATGAAACACAAACACATCTTCAGTTAGAGTGCCATCACTCGCTTCCCCTTAGTTAGCATCAACTATACGGTTAAATTATACACCCGTTCCTGATCTACCCATTTTAACCATTTCCCTCACGGCTAACAACGCTCAAATACTAGCGTGTTACTATCAACTCTAATAGAGGCGTCTCAAGAGGGCCTCGCCAACTACCCCCAGACATAATTTCCAGATTGGGGGGTAAATCATTCGCTTTTTACCATAAGCTTCCTAGCAATCCTGATCCCACATCATAAACGCAATAGTGTGACAAGTGGTAAAAATATTTCATCAGCAGTCATGTATTTAGACCCCAGCTATTTAGAATGATATTAATAACCAGTGACAGGCGTACTGTTACCGGCCCGTGCTGCCTTTTCAGTGCAACTCAAGCACTGGACCTACCCCTTAAGTCCATCCAGGATAGCTTTTATTAGGTCTCCATCCTCACTGAATGAGGAGAGGGGTCTAAACACTCGCAGATTAGGAGTGGCCGGCTTGAGACAGCCGACAGCAGGTATTAGGGTATGGCCGTTTAAATAGGAGCTACAAAGTGTTACCCCTAACAACCCCCCCCCCCCCCCCGCAACCGTAGCCAAGAGGTTCTTTGTAGTGGCACCGTTTCTTACCTCTCTAAGGCTGATTTTTGCTGGGTAGATGATGTCCGAGCCGTCCCTCTTAAAGACTGGATGGGGTTTATCTTTCAGAACAAAGACTATGTCGGAGGGGATGTTTGTGGGCGTTTCATCTCCCTCCTTGGGGAAGGTAATCTTCGTGCCTTCTTTCCACCCTTTCTTGATCTCTATGGTTAGGATCTTGTCCTCGGAGCGTGCGGTTCTGCCGTCTGGATTCAGGCGCTTGTGCGAAATCTTCATTTTCTTGGTGCAGCCGCTGTAGATCTCTTCTAAAGACACTTTAAGCTCACGCACCACTGGAGGGTCTTGCTTTTTGCTGGCGTGGTGGTCACGTCCTTGCCGGGCCCGCGGGAAACCCATGTTACCGAATCCACCCATTCCGCCCATCCCAAAGCTGGCAAATGGGTCATCAACGTCCATGTCCTCGTCGCCGTTGCGTGCACTGAAGAACGTATCAAAAGGATTGCGGCCTCCGAAGAACTCCGAAAACATAGCATGAGGGTCGCCGTGGAAAGTGTAACTGAATGAGGGACCATTGGGTCCGCCGGGACCGCCACCTCCGCCCTTCAGACCTGAAAAAGAACAGAGTTTATTGGAACTGCTGTAGATCACGCATGTGCAACTTGTACTATTAATGTAGATCACACATTTGAAACTTGTACTATTAATGTAGATCACACATTTGAAACTTGTACTATTTACACGATTTTTAAACATACAACTCCTTCGAAACAAGCACAATCTACCACCAACAGTACAATCATATGTGCTAGCTTAAAATGGCTTTTCTACGGTAAAGTCACACTTGACAGTTTCTTCTGCAACTGTCAAGGGACGTGGACTTCTCCCCGTCAGAGCAACATAACTTCACCCCAGACACCACTCAAAACGGTCATCAACTACACTTAATCAAGCTTCTTTCGAAGATTATGTGAAAGGCTGCCTTCTGTTGTGCTTAAGGCTGAGATGTAGACTCATCCTTCGGCACACGACGGCTGACCCATACGGCCTTGAATGTGACAGGCCTGGATTGTCTGATCAGCTGAGTGAGGCCAAAATCTTCCAGTGTGAAACAGGGGCACTAACACAGACTGCAAACCTAAGGGTGAGCTGAGGTAGCCAAGCTGAACAAGCCAACACAAGCAGGGCACACACCCAGTACAAGACTGCTCCACGCCCACATTACCACTGAGTGAGCCTCGGTTTGGTCCAGAGAACAGAAAGAAACTGAGTCTCTATTCATCTGATCATGGGACCTTAAACTGCGACCCAGTGGCCCTCACCCCACTAAGCTATGCACTTGATCACACACAGGCTTCTACGATCATCTCACTCGCGATTTATTTTTTACAGAACCGGTCATCTACCTATCCATACTTCTTGAAGTCATCCGACCGCTCTAGGACCCTGGATCCTCATGGGCCTTTTGTTCGGTCAACTACCTCAGTATCCTCTACCACCAGCCAACAAGGGGCCCGACACAGACCGCTGACAAGAAACCTTCAAGACACCTACGTACACCACAAGCACCCAACGGTCCCTCGACCTACTTCAGTACTGACAGCCCCCATTACTTGCGCTTGTTATTAACAGACTGTGCCAGCCCCTTTCACCAACCTCCACAGACCCCGACCGCATCCATACTGGTCCATGGCTCTGAAACCCCTACCTCCCTCCCCTGTCCCCTCAACTACCCAGCGCCAACTTACCTTCTTCACCGTACTTATCGAAGATCTCTCGTTTTTTGGGGTCGCTAAGCACGTCATAAGCCTCGGCGATCTCCTTGAAGCGGTCCTCGGAGCCCGGCTCCTTGTTTTTGTCGGGGTGGTAGCGCAGCGCCTGCTTACGGTACGCTTTCTTGATGTCCTCCTCGGAGGCGCCGTGAGCCAGGCCCAGGATTTTATAATAATCTTTCCCCATGGTTGCTAGGAGAAAAGTCGCGCCACTGTCACAATATCACGCCACCAAGTACAGTATATGTTGTTACGCGATCATCCAACCTCGCACCTCCAAATACTGGATCCTTACGCCTCCCGCGCCCTTTATAGAGCAACAACAGAAGCTTCCAGACTTCACTAGAAGCTTCCAGCAGGATCCACTGGCTGCCTCCCTATTGGCGTGCCAGAGGGCCTCTGCCACATCCCTTTCTACAAGGCTCACCAATCAGAGGTACTCAGACACGTTACTATGGGCGGGTCAAACGAAGGACGGTCGGAGGCGTTGCCATTGCGATACTTGCGGCCATGTTAGGATCAGGCAAGATGTGGTTGTCTGTTAAGCCAACGACAGGCAAACTTTCTTAGGACGTTAAACCTGATCTAATCATGGCCGCCGTTGTTATAATGTCACGCCAACTTCTCTTAAAAAAAAAAAGAACTTAGCACAAGTGTGTTTTGTTTTCGCAGTTGATGGTTATGCCAGAAAACGAAATGATTTGCGCTGCTCTTTAACGCTGCCTCGACAACAAAGTTAGAGACGTTACATACTGTCATGGTAACCTAGAAACAAAAAAAGGCCAACTCACCAGGAAGAGTAAATGACGCTGTCTTGACAAAGTGCAATAAACTTTCAAAGACCCCTAGTTCTATGGCTTTACTAGAGGCTCGGATTATCCTTATTGATCACAATTCTATGTCTTTGAGCGTTATTCCACTGCTTTAAAGCAGTGCATGGAAAAAAATAATATGATAAAGATGGAAGTTAACATTTTATTTTTTGTAGTCCAGTTGCCAGGGTGGGGCTGGGGTCCTGTGAGGTTGGGGAGGAGCTAGTGGCTGCTGCTGCCCCTAAAGTGCCCATGACTGTTTAGCAGGTCCGAGAGGGCCAGCCAAACATTCATGTGCACTTTGCATGTTCTCCACCCAGGTTGGAGAACATGCCCAGGCTCCAGGGCTTTAAGTGGGCCGGGTTTCACCAGTTTTTATTTATTTATTTATGCATTTTTATATAGCGCGGACTTTACCCGAGGGCGTCAGAGCGCTTCACATTAGGAACAGAAATGAAACATAATGAGAAACATTATAAAAGAGCAGATTACAAAAGCATACGTTACGTTACATAAGGTAATAGTGACAATTGTGAGCAAACAAAAACATGAGGTAGTAACAATTGTGAGCAACCAAAAATACATGAGGTAGTAAAGGTAATAATGACAATCGTGAGTAAACAAAATACTTGAGGTAGTAAAAATTGTGAGCAACCAAAAATACATGAGGTAGTAAAGGTAATAGTGACAATTGTGAGCAAACAAAATACTTGAGGAAGTAAAAATTGTGAACAACAAAAAAATCCATGAGGTTGTCAAAAGTGCATAAGAGGAAAAGTGACAAGTGTGCAGTTAAAAGAGAAAACAGAGTATAATTTGAGGTATAATACTGCAATAAGTGCTAGGCACAAGAACAGGCGTTACGTATGCAAGGTGGCACTTGTGCAAGTATCAAAGGTAAAAACATGTGAGAGGTAGCAACCGTGTGTTATAAGGGCAAAGTGTTGTGTGCACGTTACAAAAGGGCACCGAACACAAGTACATGGAGAATACTGCAAAAAGGCAGACACTCCCACCACAGGAAAACACTGGGAAGGCACTCCCATGGTCATGGAAAGTAGAAAATATCAGTAGTGGGAAGTCTTCCTCCGAATAGCAAGAGGACGTGAATTACTTTTGGAGGTGTCTCTGGAGGAGGAGAACTTTGAGGTCCCTTTTGAAGGCCTGGGAGGAGGCGGTGGTCCGGAGCTCAGGCGGAAACGAGTTCCAGATTCTCACTGCGTTGCCTGAAAAGGATTGGGCCATTGTTCTTTCCTTCTTGAAAGTGGGAGGTTCAAGCAGTAGATTCTCGGCATTGCGTGAAGGTCTAGAGCCTCCAGAGAGTTTCAGTTTATTCACCAGGTAGCGGGGAGAGGAGGAGTGCAGGGCTTTGTGGGTGATACAAGCGGTCTTGTAGATAGCTCTAGCCTCAAAGGGAAGCCAGCGGAGGGTGGATAACAACGGTGTGATGTGATCACTTCTTTTGGCCCCATAGATGAAACAAGCTGCTGAATGGAAGACAGACTTAAGTGGGGACAGGTGAGATTTGGGGAGGCCAGTAAGAAGAGAATTGCAGTAGTCTAGTCTGGAGAGGACCAGCGATTGCACCAGGGTTATAAGGTCCTGCTCCGGGAAGAAGCGATGGATTCCCCAAAGAAGGCGCAGTTGGTAGCGAGCAGATTTTGCAATAGAATTGATGTGGGGAGTTAGATTGAGTTTTTTGTCTAGAATGACACCAAGAGATTTAGCGCTGTCGACAATGATGGGTTTGTTGTTTAGTAGATTCATCTGATCCATCCATGATTGAACCGGGGGAGGAGAGAGTGAGGAGGAGAAGAGGAGGAATTCAGTTTTGGAGGGATTCAGAATTAATTGATGAGATGACATCCAGTTTTGAATGGAGTCAAGAGTAGATCTTAGGATGGAGAGATCATGAGTGGAGGCAACCTTGAGGTAGAGTTGAGTGTCATCTGCATAGAGATGATAGTGAATCCCGGATTTGCTTAGGAGGTTTCCCAGTTGTTCTAAGTAGAGATTAAACAAAGTGGGTGCAAGTATAGAGCCTTGGGGAACACCTTGACCCACCGCCACAGGAGAAGAAAGACTGTTCGCTATTTTGATCATTTGAGATCTGTCAGAGAGGAAGGATGCAAACCATTTAAGCACAGTGCCCTCCATGCCCATTCTCTGTTGAAGAATATTGAGGAGGGTGTTGTGATTAACAGTGTCGAAGGCTGCGGAGAGGTCAAGGAGAATTAGCAGACAGGACCCCCCTGAGTCGAGTATCCTCAGCGCATCATCAACCACTTGCAGTAGGGCTGTTTCAGTGCTGCAGTTTTGGATGAAGCCGGACTGACAATTGTCAAGAAGATCATTGTCCTTGATATGACGAGAGAGTTGTTTGGCTACACATCTTTCCGTTATCTTTGCAAGAAAGGGAAGGTTAGTGATGGGGCGGAAGTTGTTGAGGTCATTCGCATCAGCAGTGGGCTTTTTCAGCAGAGGGGTGACCTGCCCAGTTTTGAAGGGGACAGGAAGGGAGCCTTGCCAGAGGGAGAGTTGATCAGAGTGGTCCAATAGGAGAGGGAAT
This sequence comes from Lissotriton vulgaris, assembly GCF_964263255.1. Taxonomy (NCBI): domain Eukaryota; kingdom Metazoa; phylum Chordata; class Amphibia; order Caudata; family Salamandridae; genus Lissotriton; species Lissotriton vulgaris. Next base: position 674,375 of record NW_028244344.1, read on the forward strand.
GGGTATAGAAGTCAAAGGCAATGGCACTGGGGATAGGGTCAAGCGAATGGTTGGAGGGCTTTGTTTCGCGTATGCATTTGAGAAGGGCATCTTCAGATATGGGGTCAAAGGTCTGCCAAATGGCTAAGGATTTGCGCTCCTCTGGAGGTGTAGGATGAGCAACCTGACCTACAAGTGATTTCACCTTTCCATCGAAGAAAGTAGCGAAATCCGCTGCTCTCTTTGTAGAATCCTCCACCTTGGAGGTTGGGGGAGAGCAGCTCGGAGTCTTGATGAGATCGAATAGTTTTTTGGGTCTATTTTTGGCGGAATCAAGGAGGGTTTTGAAGTGCGTCGCTTTCTCAAGGAAGATGTGCTTGTGGTATTTGGATCTTGCTGTGCGAAGCAAGGCTAAATTGTCAGTGGAAGGCAATTGCCTCCATTGCTTCTCCAGGAATCTTAGCTCCTTCCTTTCCTCATAAAGGGAAGCCAGTGCTGAGCACCAGCAGCTTTTTAAAAGGGGCCTCAAAACTGGTCTCTATCGGGCTCTGTTTTGTGCTCTGGCACAGGTGGCACATCGATGTGCGCGTGCTCACACTCCTCACTTCTCACTAGTGGAGAAGTTACGCCATGACATCATGCCAGGTGAGCATTGTAGGGGAAAGGAAATCCTTTAAAGAGAGTAATTTTATCTCTGGATTTCCTTTCTCTTTTTGAAACTTAGGATCAGCAACATTGTTGTGTCACCATGGCTTTAAGTGGAAGCTTTTTCAATATTGTATACAAGCCATAGTTACTGCTTATTTTTCTTATGCAACTAACAACCATTGACAAAGCCAATAGTCCTGACTTCTTGTAGGTATAATGTTACTTGTTGTATCATATATTTAGATGCAATGACAGAAACAGCAAAATACACGTCGGGCGGCTCACTATGCTAAACACAGCTTTTCATCTTACATGTTTTTAAGCCACACCCTTAATTAGATTGACCATGCCCCTTTGAGAGACCCTCCAGTTTTTTCATCCCACTTAAAGCCCTGCCAGGCTCTCTTCCCCTCTCTGAGTGCCATACCATGGCTCTCTGAGTGCCATACCATGAGTGCCATACCATGTTACTCAGACCAATCACAACACTGCTGTCAGCAGGCTTGTGATTTGTCAGGACAGTCTGGAATCTTGAGTGCTTCCTGTTCCTGGTTCCTGAGAGGGGAGGCCGCAGCGACCAGCAGGTACGTTTTCTTTTTTTTTTTTAATTTCCTAACCCCCCACCATACCTCCGTTACCATCTCTTACCATCCGCCACTCTTGATTATTCATCTCTTTCTTTTACTACTTCAAAATAGTAGCCAATCACACCAGCTGCCAAGGTTTCAGATTGCTATGTGTGACATTTTCATGAATTCAGTATAATTATGAGTGACATTTTAACAACTATGAGTGACACTCACCAGTAAGTTTACCTAAGACTGAATAAATGCTACAAATAACCAAGTATTAACTGTATCCAATCCCGGTATGGAGTGCATTTACAACCTATATGTGCATTTGCTTGTACTGTACACAACATGAAAATAGCCTAGAGTGTAAAGTTTGCGTCTCTACCTCAAGCCTGCACTCATCAATGCTACAAAGTGTGCTCATATTCTATTCATCAGTGGCTATCCTTCAATATGTGAATGACCCATCATGACTCTACCTGAGTGTATCCACGTAACATGATTTTCAAATTATTGTCAACTTATTATCAACTAATTGTCTTACCATCATCCAGGTATGCATGCCAAGTGCCTGCTGATGAAACCCTGGATATCGTCAGAGGCAGTAGACAGGGCTTCCATAACTCTAACTAGTTCTGACCTCGTGCTTTTGGGTTTTCCATTGCAGGCAGCAAATCTGGTGTGCAAGGCTGTCTGTAGGCAGGCAGGTTAAACCTCCAAGCCACCGATGGAAGCAGCAATTCGTGTTTGCCGCCCAAGAGATGAGGCGCGGCCCCTGAGGGGGCAGGGTTAGAGATGGGACTGTGGTAAAATCTAATTACCCATGCTTAATTTATACAGTAAAGTCAATACGAATAACTCAGATAAATAAGAGGCAAAATCCGTGATATTGAGGTTTACTCAAAAAGGGTTTTATTCCTTAAAAAGGAATTGGGTATTTGGCTCGAGCCAAGGTGGCATACCGTTCCGTCACCACATAGGTTCGGGAAGGGACTGACAGACAACATTTTATTAACAGTTATTCATATATATAGTCAATGCATTACAGTAAAGGCATATGCAGAAGGCGTAACAGCTGAGAAGAGAGATAAAATGTTCATACGTAACTGAAAAAGGCGTTGCAATAGGCGTGCATGAAGGCGTGTACTAGAAACGTCATTTATCATGAGGTCACAAGTAGGTGGATCCATAAGAGAATCCTACAGTGTCAGCAGAAATACATAGCAGAGATGCGCGCGCAGCAGTATGACGTGTGACTGACGTGTAACTGGAGGGTGAAGGGGACTTGACATTTAACCCTACAAGTGCAGACATAAGTCTGGGGTGTCAGACCAACCTAATCCCAAAACGTATCTGATATCTTATGTTTAAGGAACTGTAGTATCTGGAAGGGAAAGGTCTCTCGGACGGAGGCTATTCTATACTGGTTGTGAGGGCGTGTATAAGCGTCTTGTGTCTACGTGTCTACGTGTCTGCATGAGAGGTGAGGGGGCATGGGCCTACCATGGCAACGGAGTCTATGAATTACTTGCACGGAGACAGAAAAGCCGGGCCCATTGCTCCTGCAGCTGGGAGGATGTTTACTTGAACGACGAGACAGGAATGTATTTTCGAGGAGTGGAGCAGATAAATCGAAGGTTGAAGACAGTCTTGGCAGGCAGAAGGCTGGGTTAAGCGCCGTGAGCCGCGCAAGGAGTAAGGCAGGGGTCACTGGTACAGAGGCAGCCTGGGCTGAGGCCCTCAGAGTCAGAAGGCAGGAAAAAGAGGCTCGATGGCAGAATCAGGGCCTACTTCGCCAGAGCTGAAAAACGTGTAAAGTATACCACAAAAAGACGTTGGCATAGCATATGTAGAAACTGAATATTCAATCCGTTCATGGCGGATCTGAAAGAGGACATGTTAAAGATGGACGCAAATGTATTTGCGTCTTCATAGCTGGCACAGGAGGGAAATTACATGCACTTCAAGCTAGTACATGGAGACGGTGGGGTACGCATTAGGGAACATTTCTTGACCAAAAATTTATATTTCCTCATTCCCTCCTTGTTCCCTACGGACCCTTCATGATACATCGATCCTCATGAATCGATCAATCTGTTCACGTAACATCATTTGCTCTTCTTTCTTCTTTTCGCGTTTTGAATGAGAATTTGAATGCGGAATGCATGATGTGGCGCACAGGCCACAAATCGCCGGCCCACATTGTAGACACAGGCAGCAACTGAATACTATGAGAAGGGCAATGCCCAGGAAGGATAGGATCTTCCATCCCCAAGCAGTTAACGTTGTCCAAAACCAACCGGACCAAGTCCAGGTGCCTGGATTCTGGTGTATCAAACTTGCAATTTTATGAAGACGTGTGATAGCTTTATATACAGTTGGCGCGTTTTCTGGAATGAAAACACAGCAACTTGACCCGATGACCTTACAAGCTCCACCCCTATCTGCCAAGATGACGTCAATAACGAGACGATTTTGAAGAACAACAACCCGCATGGCGGACTGCTCCTCCGTTAGGTTACCTAGAGCTGAAGTAGTCTCATTCACTACTGCTTCGAGAGTTCTGGTTAATCTGCGAATCAATTTACTATTAAAAACAGCACCTAGATAGGGGAAGAAACCCTTATTGAAGTCTGTATATTGCTCCCATGCCGTTTCAGTGTAATCGACAAGTGGGAGATCTCTTCGGAGTCGATGGTTTACTAGATTAGTATTTCGATGATAATCAGGAGGGGCTAGGAAAACAGGTGGCAAAAGGAATGCAATGTAACAGGTACCATCCCAATCTAGAGGTAAGCGTATGTATGCGGTATGGCCACAAACAAAATAGGAATGACGTGAAGCTCTAAATGTAGATTTGCCTTGGTCACTGAATTCGACCACAGTAGTGCATTTGCTATGACCTAAATGTACTGAACCATTTTTCCGGACACATAATTCGCCTGTGACTGGTAATACTGTCATAGCTGGTAAGACTGGTGCAGCTTCAGATTCAATAGTTAGAATCATGAAATTAACGGTGTAATTACCTAACCCATACACTTCATTTTCTAAATCCGTTCCTGTCCCAACGGGAAGTCCCTCCTTGTCAGGGTAGCAGGCTTTAAGCAAGACTAAGTTCAGGTTTCCCCAAACCCAGCTTCCTTCATATACAGCAGTATCAGGATCTAGGGCATTAATCAATTTAAACCATGCGCCACATGAACCATTGTGAGTGAACGGGTACGGAAAGAGGGGCAGAACTCCCTTATATTTCTGGTAGGGAGGGAGTCGGCCACATATCCAACAATTGGTAGCGTTATTAGTCTGATGGGAGTGATGTAACATACTAATGAAAGTGTTGTTGCGCAGCGCAAGTCTGTAGGATAATTCGTGGGGGGGTAATTCACTAAAAGAATGTTCAGCAGTGACGTTATAAGCAGATTGTGCATGCTTGAAAATAGGGTAGTAGATGTGCAGCAAGATACTAGCAGCAATAATCAGAAGGCTTAAGATAAACATAATCAGTAACGTCACTATACAGTGACTACGAAGTGATTTACAATATGCACGCTTCTTTTGTTGTCTTTGTCTATCTCTCTCTCTATCTCGATCTAGGGGATACATGTCAGAAACTAATTTAACCGATTCACCTAGGGGAGGACTTAAACAATTAAACTGTCTGACTTGCTAGATCGTAATTTCAGTCTATATTCTTCAGAGGCGGTTTTTTCAACCAAAGGAAGTTTTGAATCAGTTTGTGTAGGAGGGCAGGGCTTAGAGTCCAAGTCCGAAGGGAGTCCGTGGAATTTCTTGACGTGGCTGGAATGCAGCCACCCTTTCCTGCCCTCAACCTTTACAGCTGTCCTCGTTGTTAGAAGAACCAATTTCGGGGTTTGCCAGCGGGGCTCCAACGGACTTCTCCGATCGAAGTTGCGCACGAAGACAAAATCCCCCGGGACCACTTCGTGGGGTTTCACCTCGGTGTTGTCGGGAAAGGCTGCAGCTACCTGTGAACGACAAGATTGTAGTGCAGACATCAAGGAGGCAAGGTAATCTGTCAGCATAATACAGTCAACATCTGTAATTTTACGTGGAATAGGCGTCCCCCACATATTCGGTGGCCTACCAAAGACCACTTCATACGGGGATAGCCCAGTTCGAGAATGGGCCACCATCCTCATATAGAAGAGGGCAACCGGCAAAGCAACTATCCAGTCAACACCCTTCTCTCTACAGATCTTGGAAAGTCGGATTTTTAGAGTCTGATTATGGCGCTCCACGAGACCTGCTGCCTCGGGATGCCGGACACAGTGGAACTTCCACTGATAGCCTAACAGGAGTGTAATGTGTTTCACAAGCTCGGATGAGAATGGCTGACCGTTATCTGAGTACACGATACAGGGCAAACCATACCGTGGGAAGAATTCACGAACCAGCTGCTTGGCAGTGGTCGGAGCAGTATAATCTGGGACTGGGTATGCTTCTGTCCATCGGGAAAGAGCACATACGACTACGAGGACATATTTGAATCCTCGACAACGTTCCATCTGGATATAATCCATCTGGAGGATTTCAAAAGGGTGTTCGGGAGGCTGAAATCCACCTTGCTCTACGGGGATGCTTTTACCTGGATTAAACTGACAACAAATCATGCAAGTACGCACTTTCTGCTTGGCTGCTGCTCGTAAGTTTTTATTGTACCATATGTGTTGAATACTGTCTAGCATTGCTTTCTCTCCTAGGTGTGCAGGACTATGTATCGTGTTAATGATAACCTGAACCATAGAGTCGGGGAGAAACCATGTAGATTTTCCCTTCGTCATCCATCCCTGGTCTGTTTGGATCCCTCCTAGTTCAGTCCACTTCTTAATTTCATCTGGCGTGGCATGTGTTTGTATGTCAATTACATCATGTGCGGGATCCCTGACTGTCATGCAGTGTGTCGGTACTACTATTCGTGTCTGGTCAGTTACATGAGTTCGGTTTTGAGCAGTTTGCTTTGCTGTTCGGTCTGCCAGGTCGTTACCCTGGGAGATGGTATCGGTAACTTTTGTATGTGCCTTACATTTCATGATAGAGATTTCAGTGGGTAGATGTATTGCATCTAACAGAGCTTGAATGAGGGGACCATGTTGGATGTTGGCACCGTGAGAAGTTAAGTAACCTCTCTCTCGCCAGAGGACTCCAAAGTCGTGAACGACTCCGAATGCATAACGTGAATCAGTATATATATTGACTTTCTTATTCTTGGCTTGAATACATGCTTGTGTCAGAGCGATGAGCTCTGCTGCTTGAGCTGACAAGGTGTCGATACAATTGGTTTCAATAACATTGGTGTCTGTCGTGACTGCGTAGGCTGCCACTAATTCACCTGTCTTTGTTCTCATACATGAACCGTCCACATAAAGTGTCAGGTCTGGATCTGATAATGGAACATCTGTCAAGTCTTGTCTGGGTTTTGTGGTAATAGTAATGACTTCAATACAATCATGTGCCAATGGATCTACTCCATTGAGTGGCAATAACGTGGCAGGATTTAATGTGCTGCAGCGTCTGATTTCTATGTGTGGTTGAAACAATGTCAGTTCGTAACCTGTCAATCTTGCTATGGTCAGGTGTTGGGTCTGAGTTCGATTTAAAAGGACTTCCACGGAATGTGGAACCTGTACTGTCAATGGATGTCCTAACACAATGGAATCACTCTGTCTGATTGCTAAAGCTGTCGCTGCAACTGATTTCAAACACGCCGGAAGGGCCTGGGCTACTGGATCTAATGTGCTAGAAAAGTAAGCACACGGTTTGTGTGAACCTGCTTGTTCCTGAGTGAGGACTGACAAGGCAGTACCTTCACGTTCTGTGACAAAAAGTGTAAAAGGTTTACTGTAACATGGTGTCGCTAAAACAGGTGCTTGACATAAGGCTTTCTTCAAGTCTTCAAAAGCTTGTGTATGTTCCTGAGTCCAAGGGAGGACAGTCGAAGTCGCTGCCTCCTGTGTTGTCAACTGAATGAGTGGTTTTGCTAGAAATGCATATTGGGGAATCCATTGTCTGCAGTATGAAGTGAGGCCTATGAAAGCCCGCACCTCCTTTTGTGTTTTGGGTGGTGACATGTTTACAATTAACTGAATGCGATCAGGAGTGAGCTGTCTCCCCACTTTGGACAGCAAGTGACCCAGGTACACAACTTGCTGAACACAGAATTGCAGCTTCGAAGGGGACACCTTGTGCCCCTTGTCAGCCAGGAAGTTCAAAACAGTCAGTGAGGCATGTTCACATTCGGGTTCGCTCCGAGCGGTGATCAGCAGATCATCGACATATTGAAGCAGGGCAGTGTTAACTGGCATGTGGATACTGTCGAGTTGTTTTTTCAATGCTTGACTATAAATGCTGGGGCTTTCTGTGAATCCTTGAGGTGCGCGTGCAAATTTGAAAGATCGTCCATTTAAACTGAATCCGAACAAGTATTGGCTTTCCGGATCGATCGGGACACTGAAGAAGGCGTTCTTGAGGTCAATTACAGTGAAGAACGTCGCTTCTGAATCAATAGCTGTCAGTAATGAAGAGATATCTGGGACCACAGGATACTGTGGCACAATGCATTTATTCAATTCGCGCAGATCAATAACTAATCGATAAACAGGTGGTGCATTTGGGTCAGTACGTTTAAGAACTGGAATAATAGGAGAATTACATACATTGGAGTCAGTTTCCACAACCACTCCTTGTGCAATGAGCTCGTCAATGATTCTCAGCAAAGCCACTACAGCATCTGGAGGTAACTTGTATTGTCGAATACGTGGTAATATCACTCCTGCTTTTAGTGTGACTCGATATGTTGTAATGTGCATACAACCTACATCAGTGGGGCCTTGCGCCCACAAGTGTGCAGGGACATCCTGTAATCTGCGATCCATGTCTCTCAATACATAATGGCCTTTGAAATCTCGCAAAAACAATCGTACTCCTTCCGGAGAACAGCATATAATAGCTCCTAGAGCTTTCAATGTCTTTATGCCTAACAGGTTTTCTGGGCATGATTTCGTAAGCAATAAATCTGTAGTCCGTGTCAAAGGACCAACTGCAAGAGGAAGAGGTTGTGATACCTCATTAATAATGGGTTTTCCTGAAAATCCAAGGGACACGTTCTGTGAGCCTGAGAGGGGTGCCCCTGGTACTTCATTGTGACTTATCGTGGTTCTGCTTGCCCCTGTATCAATGAGAAACTTTCTGTCTTTTCCTAATACTTGACTGTGTACATAAGGACCCCTTTGATCTACAGGAACCTCAATAAGAGGCAAGCGGAACTCCCTCTCCAGGCTGTTTCATGTGTATCGTTGATAATCGGGGTAATCATTTTGTGCATACTGGTACATCTGCTGTGTCGTGTTTTGTGTTGCGGTGATAGGCTGTTGTTGTGGTATCGCTACGGTCTGTGATGAAGCTGGCATAGGCGGAATATGTTGTATATTCTGGGGTACTTGTTGTTGAACCTGATCTTGTCTAGGTGGACGCGGTCTCTCCTTGGTCTTACCCGTGGCGATATTATGTTTCAGAACTGCACAATCGTTTATATAATGGCCTGGCTGTTTACAATAGTTACATATTCCCTTTACAGGAACCATTGAATTACTGGGCTGGGTCGCACCCTTTTTGTGACCGTCGGCAGGAACCGACTGAGCAACTAACATTTTCATTTTCGTATCTTTCATACGTCTTTGTTCGTGTTCTTGTTCTTCTCTAAGTCTGTTCTGATGGTACTGTAACATTTGTGAAGGAGTATTAGCTTGCCAAGTGCTTTCTACTTTCAGTACTCTGTTCTTAACCTGGGGCAGGGAATTCTCGACTAATTTCGTTACAAAAAGATGTGGATATGACTCGCTACTTGCTTTCAGACCGCTATTTATACCAAAACATTTCTCAAATCGGGTGTAGAAATCGCTAGTGTCTTCATCTGGTTTCTGTTTGCAGGCTGAGATTGCACCCCAATCTTCCTTTTTCGTACTCAATAAACGTGGCAATACTTGTACTAACAACCCTGGTAACGCCTTGACTTTGTCTCCAAGCCCTAGGCCTGGAACTCGAGTATTTTCTTCATCTTCTAATGCGGCCCAATCAATTTTTGTGTCTCCCACCTCCCACTCTTTTTCTTTGAGTTTCTCGTATATACCTGGAGGCAGTAATACTTTCAATATTTTCATAAGGTCTGGAAAAGTGTAATCGCCCATTAATAACATATCCTTTATTTCACGGTGAAAATCTGCGGGATCTTTGTCATGACTAGGTACTAATTTCTTCATCTCCAATAATTCCATTTTAGTTATGGGTGTGTACACAAACACGCGTCTAAGCGTATTGTCTGCGTTCTGTACTGGGTGCACTTCTCGCAACGGATTCTGTCTGTCCATGTAATACATTTTTCTTTCCATGACATGTGTTGAGTTGATCTGTGGACATAAGAAGGTACTATACTTGTGACGATGTTCTAGAATTACTTTAATTAGATCAGTACCTAGACCACTCCATCTGTTCATGAGCAGTTCTATTAATATATCAGGAAGAGGGCCTGGATCGGAATGTTGGCTTCTATACAATAAGAGCAGGTGTTGTATCATGTATATACCAGCTAAACGCTGTTCACTCGGTGTCAGGTTCAAAAACGTATGTGCTAACGCATCATCACCATATTTCTCAGAATTGTCAGCCCATTGCACGGCTGACCTGGCTAATTCTTGTTCGTCCATAGAATCGAGTACATGGTACCCCATTCGTTCTTGAAGTACTTTATCAGTGGCCTGGAATAAGTGTTCGGGCGTTTTCGGATTACACATGGCTTCCTGAAAAATCCTTTTACTTTCTGGACGCACTGGGCGCATTGAATTATTGAATGGTCTTCCTTTGCCTACATAAGCTATCATTTCTCTAGCCGGTGTCTGTGTGTGCTCTGGTGTCTCTGCTTGATCGTCCTCCTCCTCCTCCGAGGATTCATGTTTGTCTGAATCTACTTCCGGTAGTGGCTGTCTTTTCTCATGCATTTTATTTACTGCAGTACTCGGATACCTTCCTCGACTAATACGTTTTCTCTGGTCTTTTCAGGCTCCTCCTTATTTTTCTCTTCTAGTCTGTGTGCTTTTTCTGTGCGCCTATGCGATTCTTTACGCCATAGTTCAATGGCATCTTTCTGTGACTGTCTGGCTTTCTTTTTCCATAATGCTTCCTCTACTCTCATGATGCAATCTGCATCCCATGTCCCAGCAGCGGGCCATCTCTGATTCTCTGATAGGTCTTTAGTGTAATCCACCCATAAGTCGAGAAATAAAACGGCATCTAGGCCATGCTTGTGGTACATAAAGTACCCTGGAGTGTCCCTAGGTGGAATGGGAACAGCTTCTTCTAGTAACCCTTTTCTAGTTTTTATTTGTCTTAACTTGGAGAATAACGGCATTCTGAAATCTGGCTACTTGGCTCCTACACACTGAACATGAACACAATAATCACAATAAAGAAGATCGAACATTCACTCATACCACAACATCTGAATGACACATTGAAACATTCCAAAGACGAACCACAATAATTATAATAAAACCTACTAACTGAGTGAAACTGGATGTACCGCTAAACAGTACAGATACACCGTAAACAGTGCAAACTGGATGTACTGCTAAACAGTACAGATACACTGCTAAACAGTGCAGACCAGGTCTGTGTACCCAAACCTGTCTTGACCAGCACAAACTAATGCGCACGTCTAGATGCGTCCCTAGCAACGGTACTCACCGGGAAGCACGGAAACAGAAGGCCTCGGAAACTCTGGACTGGACTGGACTCGGACTGGATTCGGACTCGACTCGTGACGCAGATACTTCGGAACTTTGGAACCTGGTGGGCCTCCGTATACCTCGGATCTTGCTCTCTCAGCTAGGCTCTGGTCGGGATCCTCCGCACTCCTCACCGCCTTGTCTGGGTGTCGATCGCAGCCTCAGTCACCTCCGTTGGCCTGAGGGAGATACAGGAAATCCTGCGGGTACGCGTAGTTGTCCGTCCGGCTGTGGCAGGAGGCCAGGCCTGCAACGCACCGCCGGCGCGTGAGATGGGGGAGGGGTCCCTGTTCGGGCGCCAGTTCTGTGGTAAAATCTAATTACCCATGCTTAATTTATACAGTAAAGTCAATACGAATAACTCAGATAAATAAGAGGCAAAATCCGTGATATTGAGGTTTACTCAAAAAGGGTTTTATTCCTTAAAAAGGAATTGGGTATTTGGCTCGAGCCAAGGTGGCATACCGTTCCGTCACCACATAGGTTCGGGAAGGGACTGACAGACAACATTTTATTAACAGTTATTCATATATATAGTCAATGCATTACAGTAAAGGCATATGCAGAAGGCGTAACAGCTGAGAAGAGAGATAAAATGTTCATACGTAACTGAAAAAGGCGTTGCAATAGGCGTGCATGAAGGCGTGTACTAGAAACGTCATTTATCATGAGGTCACAAGTAGGTGGATCCATAAGAGAATCCTACAGTGTCAGCAGAAATACATAGCAGAGATGCGCGCGCAGCAGTATGACGTGTGACTGACGTGTAACTGGAGGGTGAAGGGGACTTGACATTTAGCCCTACAAGTGCAGACATAAGTCTGGGGTGTCAGACCAACCTAATCCCAAATCGTATCTGATATCTTATGTTTAAGGAACTGTAGTATCTGGAAGGGAAAGGTCTCTCGGACGGAGGCTATTCTATACTGGTTGTGAGGGCGTGTATAAGGGTCTTGTGTCTACGTGTCTACGTGTCTGCATGAGAGGTGAGGGGGCATGGGCCTACCATGGCAACGGAGTCTATGAATTACTTGCACGGAGACAGAAAAGCCGGGCCCATTGCTCCTGCAGCTGGGAGGATGTTTACTTGAACGACGAGACAGGAATGTATTTTCGAGGAGTGGAGCAGATAAATCGAAGGTTGAAGACAGTCTTGGCAGGCAGAAGGCTGGGTTAAGCGCCGTGAGCCGCGCAAGGAGTAAGGCAGGGGTCACTGGTACAGAGGCAGCCTGGGCTGAGGCCCTCAGAGTCAGAAGGCAGGAAAAAGAGGCTCGATGGCAGAATCAGGGCCTACTTCGCCAGAGCTGAAAAACGTGTAAAGTATACCACAAAAAGACGTTGGCATAGCATATGTAGAAACTGAATATTCAATCCGTTCATGGCGGATCTGAAAGAGGACATGTTAAAGATGGACGCAAATGTATTTGCGTCTTCATAGCTGGCACAGGAGGGAAATTACATGCACTTCAAGCTAGTACATGGAGACGGTGGGGTACGCGTTAGGGAACATTTCTTGACCAAAAATTTATATTTCCTCAGTACCAGCGTCCACCCCATCACTGCCTGATCGGCCATGGATGGACTTGGGTTGGGATACTCCTACCTTGGTCAAACCACAAAAGGTTTCTGAAGTCCCCCCTCATGCTCTCTGGGGAGCCTGAAAAATCCCTAATGGATTTGAAAACTTCAGAACCACCGCATAGAGCTGGAAGCTCACTCAGAGCAGGACTGGCAAAAATGTCCAAATCAGCCCTGCTCCTTCTCTTCTGTCACTCTCTATCTTTCCAGCCATCCATTCTGTCTCTTCCCTCTCTATTCTACCTCTGATCGCTCTTGTCTCTCTCTAGCCACACACCCACTCCCTCTCACACTGATCTGTTTTCCCTCTCAGATCTCTCCCCCTTTTTCTCCCTGTCTCCAAAAGCCCTCATTGCGTTAGCTGCTGTTAATCTTGAGGACCTGGAGACCGGTCCGAGCTGAGGTCCAGGACCGTCAGAGCCTTGACTCTAGTAGCTGGCCTGCCATATATGTTCCCTTTATGTGGGTGGCGTCATTGTTATTGTCCTTTAAGTGTCAGATTTAGTAATAAGCAGCATTTCCTGTTAGGCTATGGTAAGTCAGGTTGAAAGTACATTTTTTTTGATCAACCTTAAAGCTTAAAAAATAATTTTGAAATTCAAGAAAAATTAAAAAAGGTGCAGTTTGAAATGGTATTTAACAGAGCAGTGTATAACTGTGCACACCTTAAAAAAAACAGACACATACACATCCTCGTAGATTTTACCCCATTATTCACCTCTCCATGCATGTGGCTCTGTGTTTCATTTGAGTTTCTCTCATCATATAAAACGTGGCTTGCGCTTCTGTGATAAATAGTATCCTCAGAGCCATCAGCACTGCATGACGTTCTAGAGGAAAAATCAGACATTTCAAGCTCGACTTATGTTTTGTATAGATGGTTTTCTTCCGTCACAGACAACGCCTCAAAACAATTCACTCCTCCATGCTAACTAGTTACGCGACCCCCAGCACTTGTTATACTCCTTGTTTTTAGGTCTGGGTGATTTTACTTGAGAAGGAATGCAGAGTCTTTACATGTAGCAAGCATCCTTTTGAAAGAAATTGGGCTACAACATTTCAATGTATGTATATTTGTTTGTATATTTTTGTAAAAAGTGATGTATATATATATATATATGTGTGTGTTTGTTTGGCTACAAGTAGGAAATGGGGTTAAAAATTATATTAGCCTAAATCCAATTCTTTTTCAATTAAAATGAAAAGTAAATAAGAAAAATAATATATTGTGTGTTCTGTGTGGAGATGGGAAGCCTTACAAAAACAAATACAAGAAGTTATTTTGATCAAGACAATATATTTGTTATAAGATGGGATAATTGAGCTATCTCATTTAGTATTAAAAGTGTGTTATTGGTGTCCTAGGCATCATCTGTTTTTTACATACTTCAAAACAATTCACAAACACCTTCTGATCTCCAGGGGCTGATGGCACAACAAACAATTCATAAACGAGCCCTGAAGAGGTGAGGTTCCCAAAGATGGAATGTTTGTCCTCCTTGACTCGCACTTGCAAGAATTTGAGGCCGGAACTTTACTGATAAACCCCGAACTTAGGGGTCGATTAGGATGGCGGACGGACAAAGTCCGTCCGCCATCCTGTCTGGGGCAGGGACCGTCCGCCACAAGGGCGGAGGTACCGTGCCCCGAATTAGGATGCAACCGCCACAAAGGCGGGTGCATCCCGTATTTTTAACATTGCGGCTGACGGTGCTGAAAGCACCGTCTGCCGCAATGTCAAAAATGCATGTTGTGCGTTTCACAGCACAACATGACAGGCACAGCGCGGTGCCTGCCATGTTGTACTGTGAAATGCAGGGGGTACCATAGGTACCCCCCATGTGCACCCCCCACCCCCTCCTTCACCCTGGGGGCCCGCAACGGGCCCCCAAAGCAAGAACCGTATGCCTTTTCGTGGTGGCATTGCCGCCACGGAAAGGCATTCCCCTCAGCCCATCCTAATATGGCTGGCGGTGTCTGATAGACACCGCCACCATATTAGACCCTTGCGACCGCGGCGGAAAAGCGGCGGGCGGTCTTGCCTTCCGCCACGGTCCCCCAGCCATTGTAATATGGCGGGGGGAAATAGATGGCGGACGGGCAACGATGGCAGCACGATTGCCACCGCCTGCATGGCAGTGGCGATCCGTCCGCTATCCTAATCGACCCCTGTGAACAGGACACGCCCCTCGCCTAGTCCGCCATGTCACTCAAGGTACCGAACATCTTCGACCGGTCCTCCGGCCTCCCAAGCATCCCGGACTCCACCCTTCTCTCCTTCTTTACAGGACCCAATCACGTCAAGCGGAAAACCGGAAGGACTCCCGAGTAACCCCGAAAGTCCATCCCCCTACTCAGAACCGGAACACGGAAAAGCCGGAAGCGTGGACGGCAGTTTGTTCAAGGAATTGGACTTGTGGCAGGAGACAGCTTGCGGTGAACCTGAGAAGAGAGTCGGTGAAGACGAGGAAGACGAGGAAGTCTGGTCCGAGGACTGGTGGAGTCCGGTGGAGGACGCTGGAGAGCGGCCGCAACTCACGGGAGAGTTGCGGCGGGGCACGTGAGTAACGAACCCTTTGTATATTGAAGAGTGTAAATAGCCGTAGCTTAAAACAGTCACGATCGCACGTTTTCACTTACCACTGTATATATTTTGTATAGTACCCGTTCCGTCACGGACGTCACTGTACAGACTCCCCCAACTTGTTCATGCTAGCATCAACCCCTCTTTTTCCCTGATACTCTTTTTCCTTTCCCTCTTGACCCATTCCCTACCCCCCTCACGGTCCGTTCCTGTCCCACACACCTGGTGACGGTATTCGGTACGAAAGCAACGTACAACAGTCAAACTAACGGCCCTTTCTCTTTCTCTCCTTCCCATACTTCCGAGGAACCACCATCCCGGTGACCGGCCAACTGGACCTGCTGGACGACCCCAACCAACGCCTACCCAAGAACCAGCCCTTCCGAGGAACTACTGTGACGACTTACGACCAAGCATCACCCGAAGCCACCCCTGTCCCTTTTTCTCTCACAAACTGAAACCTCTGTATACTAAGAATAAAAACCGGCTCAGAAATAGCCCACTATATACGGCCTCCACGTCTGTTATTCCGGTCCGCACACAGCCCACGATTACAGGTGGTGTCAGAAGTGGGATCGCCCGGAAGCATGGAGGCCGCTGTAAAGAAACTAGCGGAGACCCAGGAGCAGCTGGGAAAGAAGATGGAGCAGTTTCGCAAGACCGCAGAAGACGACCGAGGACAGTTACACGATGTATTGAAAGGCCAAGGGGCAGCCCAGGATCAAGCTATGGGCCGCCTCACCAACGTACTTGGCCAACAAAGACCTGTCGCATCACTCCCGTCGGTGGTTCTCCAAAAGTATGTACCCGGAGAAGGCCCGGACTTTTTCTTTACTAATTTCGAGCGTCTGGCCCAAGCTGCTGCCTGGCCGCCTGATCGTTGGGGTCACTATCTGGGTCCACTGCTAATGGGCGAGTTACAAGCAGCGTACCAACAGGCGAACATTCAGGGGCAAACCCCTTACGCTGATATCAAAACTTGCATTTTGGAACGTCTAGGCATAGACGTCGTAACCTACAGGTTGAGGCTACGCCAGGCCAGAGAAGGGCCTCAAGAAACCCCTAGGGCTTTATCTTTTCGGATCAAGGACTTGGCCGACCGTTGGCTGCGACCCGCCACTGCCACTAAGGAAGAAATCCTCTCTAAAATCTACCTGGAGCAGTTTCTGGCGTCCCTGCATCCTTCCACACAAAAGTGGGTTCCCCAACACGCCCGCCTTACCCTGGAGAACGCAATAGAGATCGCCAGTGCCTACAGCCGAGCACAGGAATTACAAAAACCGAAAGATGAACAGTCACACCGTCCCCAGCCCCATAACCTGAACCGAGTCCCGAGACCTCCCCTACCCAAGAAACCGGATCCAGTGCCGGTACTCCCTTATCCCGTTATTCCCCGAGCACCTCCGCCCGGCCCTCAGTGCTACCACTGTGGGGGATATGGACACATCACCCGAGTATGCCCACAGAAAGAAGAACCAATGGAGGTGGGTATCGCTCAGAACTTTTTGTGTCTCACTGTGGACTCTAGCCCTCCCAGATTTCACTGCCCGGTGAAGATCGATGGACACCCAGTCCTAGCCCTTGCTGACACGGGCTGTAGACAAAGCGTACTCCGACCCCAGGAGTTCCCAAAACCCGTGGGACCAGTGACTGGTACAGTAGCCATTCAGTGTGTACATGGGGACACGAAACTGTATCCTACCGCCCGGGTTAAGGTTCAACACCCTGCGGATCAGGGAGCACACTAACCGTTGGTCTCATACCCAACCTACCAGAACAAGCAATACTGGGCAGTGACTACTCAGGACTTCCCCGTCTTCTCCATGATACCACCGAGTCCCTAGAAAAATGGAAGCTCCATTTCCCCATGGCCAACCATGCCCAGAGACATCAATCAGACCTCATAAAACAAAAAATCAAAAGAAGAAAGAAAAAAGAAGCTACGCAACAGTTTGTCCTGTTCGAGTAGAAGAACATCCCTGGGAAACCGACAGGGAGTTTCGTGCTGCACAACAGGAAGATCCCGTCCTACAGGATGCGTGGGGGCTGTGGTACTGAGAATTTTGGACCCTGCTATTGTGTGGTACCGAAGCTTTTCACTCGTGTCAAAAATATCATCATATCATGACGATTTTTTTTTTTTTTTTTTAATTTTTGAAAACCTTTATTGTGCACATGAAGGATACAAATACGGGCCTACAACCATCCGGCCGGCCACATGACATTGAGCACCAGTGCTAGCAATACGGTCCCCTAGCGGCATCAGGTGGCATAGCATCACATATCAACGGTTACACTGGTAAAGGCATGCCGTCTAGGAGAAGGAGCGCTGAAGGTTAAATTTTAAAGTTTTTTCCGATCCAAAAAATCAATGAAGAATAGATGCAAGGAGAGCTGGATCCGTACAATAATTCCCCAACATGAGTAGGCAGCATAAATAATAGCAACATTTGGGTTGAACTTCTCGTCAGAGTGACAATACAATAGAAAAACAAACCGAACAGCTGAAATCATGCCTGCGCCACCCCCCGCGCCACCCACTCCCTACTAGCCCCTATCGCAGACCCAGAACAGAAAATAGGAAAAGAAAGCGCAGAAAGTTGAAAAAAGGCCCATAGAACTAAAAGGAAAAATAAAATCTACCCCCCCACCCTGCACCAACGCGGAGGCTACGGCCTACCCCCCCCCCGACAATGTGCCTGTCGCCCATTAACGAACCCGAAATGCAGTCCAAGATAAGAAAGAGAAGAAAAGAAAATAGAAGAAAAAGAAGAAAAACTGACTCTTATATATAGAGAGTGAGAAAAGGCCACCCTAGTCTACAACTCTCACAAAATACAAATAAAGCGGGAGGAGGAGCACTTCCGAACATTCCCAGCCCCCAACCAAAGGCGCCATCCCCACACAGTATAATACAACTCTGAGAGAGGCAATAATACGAAAGCAGTGGGGAAAAGGCATCACAACATGTATAACTGAACAATATTACAGGTCCGAATCCCACCCAATTACCATATTACATACACAGCAATAAATGCGAAAAAACATAGACTCAGGTGGGAATCGGAAGAATGTACCCCCGGACCCTCCATACCGCACGGAACCGCTCTCCCAACCACAAAAGAGCAACAGCCTGACCCCGTACTTTTTATCCATAAAGGGGAGAAAACAGCACACACATCGCAATCAACATTTACAGGATGTAGGCAAGCCTGGGTCCCCCCTTGTCGATTGGAGGGCACGAGACGCCACTACCACAAACTATCGAGAACCCCGGTCGCGAAGGCATCCACTATCCCAACCATCAACAACAGAATAGGACCGGCATGTTAAAACGGCAGTGCTAAGTGTGTGCAAAGAGCAAACCAGTAGAGACAATTCCAAACTAGTTCCCGCCCGCCGGCATACCCTCACAAAAGTGGAAACCGCCTAGCCCTGGCCCGAACGTGGACGAGCTCCCCTCCCCCCCTCACACGCAAAGTCCAACCCATCGGGGACAAAGAGACAAGATGGCCGAAGTGGGGGAGGGGAAGGGACACAGTCACAAAATGAACGTCGTCGGTCTCCAGGAAAGTCACCGAAGTACTTTGAGAGTCTCATCAACCCAGCCAAATAATAAAGGTTCCACCACCGGGAGATGGGAGGCCCCGGGGATAAGGCACGTAGGGAAGGTTCAGGCCGAGCAGTTGCTGAGTCCGACAGCGGTAATGCTGAACGAGGCAGGAAGGCAGGTTCAATGTCGGAGGGAAACAAAGTATCACTAACCAATCTCTCAACTGGTATCGAAGAACAACAGGTAGCGGTGGATACAGTGGCAATATTGTCAGGGATCCCCGGATAGCTTGTATCCCAATCAGCCAGCTGCGGGTGCGATTTCAGGCTCCGCGATGAAAGGACTCTCTGCTCCCACTCCCGGTCAGCCATGAGGGCATCAAGCTTCTCGCCCAGCTCATAATAGCCACGTCTCCGCGCCGCTTTTAACTCACCCAGTGCCGCCAAAACATCCCCGTTTGACCACACCGGCTGTGGGTCTTGCAGTTTCAGGGCAGGGAAGGGCGAGCGGGGGCTGGTTTCCTGCCGGGACGTGGAATCGTAGTCCCAATGCGGGGGCAAGCCGTCGTCCTCACGGAGCAGGCAGAGAGGCGTCGCCATCTTGTAGGCAAAAGAACAAGGGAGCCAGGAGTGGGGGTCCACGAAGTTGCACCGATCGACAATTTAAGCCCCCATCAACTCCGGGGACACTTCTCGGCTCACTGTTCCACGCGGAGCCAGAGCGACCTCTGTGTATAGTCCGGCTGACAGGAGAGGAGGGATCGCCAACCCTAAAACAGGAGCGACAATGGAGTCGAGGCAGCACGGAACCAACATCCAGTAAGGAGGTCCGCCTCGCCCCCAACCTAGCCACGCACTCGGGCTGTGGAGCGAATGCAATGTGAAATTCCGCCGGGCCGCCGGGCCGCCGGCCCGCAAATGGGATCTTCAACTGCAGACGACGGTGGCGCTGTCCCCACTGCAGTGGCGTACAAGCAGCCCGGCCGTCACGGTGCTCAGGGGCCGGCGGGACACGAAGGTACAAGCCGGGGTCCAGGTCAGCAAAGTCGATTCCGGGATTACTGCGGTTGCCGGGCAGTCAGAGGCTCCGGAGTAACGCTGGCGAAGTCAGCATACCATAACGCACATCCCGCTGACGAAATGGCCAAGGATAGCAGGCAGGATGAAGGTGCGGGAGACAAGAGCTGGCGGAGCCGAGAGCCTACACGTCCGCTCCGGTCGCCATCTTGGCTCCTCCCCATCATGACGATTTTGGTATCGGCAGACCGGTAATGATTGAGATATTATACCTGTGCATTTGCGTCATGATTGAGTGACAAAATCACCCTGAAATCGTAGTTTCTGTCTTGAACCCTCGGGTTCCATTTTGTGAGCGGCATCCATTTTGTCATTGCCCTTACATAGTCAATTGACTAAGGCCGAATTCGATCTGAAAGGACACGTACACCTTTGCTGACTCCTCTGTGACCTGGGCAAGCTGACTCCACTGCCTCAAGCCAAACCTGTTCGGGCAGTCCCCAACCCAATGGCCGAGCGAGATTAGCATCAAAGCACAACATGTCATAAACCGTTCATCGCATACAAGCAATGGCTAATCACACACATACCTGTCCCTGTTTCTTCTTTATGACTAGTTTTACAAGGAGGAGGTGCCCGATTTTATTGGGGATTCATCGATATCTGATGGAAGTTCTGGGCCTTGCTGGGTAATCTATCACAAACTGGACAAACGAAAATATGGGCTTGCCATCATGACTCTGCTCTTTCTTTGTAGTAGAAATATTTATATGATCAACTGTAAAAACAAAGAATTCTTGCCTGAAGTGTAATATTTTGTATAAAAAGAGTAGGCTGGTTCTGTAAAAACGAACAGTCTCCTGAGAACATACATGCGCTTCATGCTGTTGTACTTCTAGGATACCTGTTACTGGTTGCAGCCAATAAACTCGATCCTTGACATCACCTAGAAGACTCTGTGTTTCTGTGGTCCGAAACAGGAAGAACTCAAGAGGTCTTTGGGTGTTCCCCTGGCACCGCCGGGTCCATAAAAACCCGTATCCTTTGAGATACGCTTTGTTTGGAACTTGCAAGCGCCAAAGCCGAAGGACTCGTGTATTCACGAGGCTATCGTATTCGATAATCCTTTGAAGTTTGAAGCTAGACTAGAGAGCGAAGATGCCTGGTTTTAGCAGACTTGGAAATTTGTTTTGTCTTGGTTGTAGTAGGGACTCCCGATTGGAGGACTCGTGTCCGGTTCCTCCGATTGGAACTCCAACATATGAGCTCTATGTAAAGCATGGCGTAGGCCCTATCACATATAATGAAGTGTGGATCCGATACACCAGAAACGATGGTGTCTTAAAATGGCCCCAATATGGTAGCTTTGACACAGAGATTTTACATAATCTAGAGGTTAAACTTTTCAAGAAGAAAGCCCGGCCGGCGATGTTTGACTCCTTTCGCCTATGGCGCAAAGAAGCCAAACAGAAAGAAATGAAATTAGCAAAGAAAAATAAACGAGGTATGTCAATGGTACAAGCTGCTATTGCATTCAGGGATAACGAGGAAGAGCAAGAGAGTGAACAAGCGTTTAAAAGTAGAAAGTTGGCAGTAGATAAATGCTACCCAGTTCTGCCACGTAACGGACGAGGATCAAAAGAAGAACTTGATAAGGATCCTTTAATGTCCCATTTACTGAGTCCACCACCCCCCTATGCACAAAATGCTACTGCACCCCCCCAATGCTTTGTTATACCACGCCCCACCGCACAAACACCAGTTCTTCCACAAGCACCAGCTCCTCTTCAGCTGGTTTCTACTTCTCCGGCGCAGCCCTCTCAAGGGCTGCCGCCTTTGCTACCTACTTCATCTGCTTTTTCTACGACTTCGCCTACTGCTTGTAATGGCTGGATTTTCTGTTTAGATGGGATCAGCCCCCAGGGGCCCCTGTGACCCAGCCAAAACGTACTCACCTTCCCTTCTTAGATCGTATTTACACTGAGTAGATATAAAGATGAATATACAGGTCGCACCTAAGAATGGGGAATGACAATATACATATATGGATTTTCTACAATATCTTATTCACATCAGTTGGCCTCGCGGTCGCCCCGACCCAGACCGTTCTACCCTAGGGCAGATCTGACACACAATCCGGCGTGTCTACACACGGGCCTGCAGAACCCAATGCTCCCTTTTCCAAATCGTTCGCGATCCTGCGAAACATACACGACAGTGTCCCTCCTGTCGCTCTCATTTAGTCTTATACCACAATCCGGTGGCTTTACACGGCGGTGTCCCTCCCGCCGTTCTCATTAACGCCGCATATCAACGACGACCACATTCCTATGAAACATTATTGGGATGATATCTCAGCAGTCTACTTAGGATAAAACTAAAATAATAACTTTGGATATGGATTCAGATTGTATAATGTACTCCGTGCTCATAACATCAAAGGTCCACTCACTCCCTCTTTATTTGGCTACCATTCGTCTGATCGGGATTTCTCATCCGTTCGTCTAAACAGTGCTCAACTAGGAGCCTCATTTACCAAGATTGAACACAAGCACCAGGTACACGATAATTCTATATGAATTAGGGTATTTATTAACAATAAACATAAATCACATTACTAGGCAGCATTACATTTGCAAAGGGAATAAAAGATAAAGATTAGGGTGCACGCACTATAAGAATCGGTCGGACATCACCTGGTTAATGGGAAATCGGGACTCGGCAGTCATCTAGGCTCCTGTCTCGTCTCTGGGTCCTGGCTCGCCTTGCAGTCACCCTCAGCCGTCACAAGTACACGTCTGCACCGATAGGCTCAAACTCGTCTGCTCCCCCTCAGGACCTCGGAACCTTGCTGTTAATTAGCTACCGTCTCTCTCTCTCTGCATTAGTGCGCTCCGCGCCACTTCTCGTTCAGTCTATTTTCAGAGAGTTTCGGTCTTAAATCTTTCTCCGACTTCAAAGATGGCGACTTGTCCACCATGAAAGTGAATAATAGCAGAGATGCTAACGGCTAGATGCCGCCTACGGACTAACTGACTGAAAGACTAACACCTTCGCTAATATCAAAGCCCGTTCCTTCATGGAAATTCACGGCCAGTAACCTGCCGCCCACCAAATTCTTGTACCTCCCCGTACCAAGGACACTTTCCCAGCCGGCCGGCCTGAAGTTGTGTCTTCGGAGTGGAGAAAAATACATTCCTTCGATAAGGGTCAGCCTGAACCGGTTCTCTCCAAGCGGACAACAGCTTGAAACTAAAACATTACACTTCACCTAGAAAGCCTTCTCGAGCTACCAGGCAGAAAGCAAAATGGAGTCTGTCTCGCTTAAGGCCTACGGAGCCCATAATATGCATAGCTCCATGAGAAACAGATCGGCATGTTAGCAAATGAGTAAATCATGACTAATACTTATATATCTAACCCCTCACTTAAATTCATAAGCCTTACTCTAAGGGAAATGGCACGAAAATGCCCTTATATCTGTAAGACAGGGTCCCTATCTATCGGCCTAATCCCTATGCTATGGGGGTGATAGGCTGGAGTCACTCTCCATCATTCTTCTTCTCCAGAGAGCTGGCAGAAAGACAGCCATAACATTACACCCCTTGACTCCAGTCTATTAACCACAAACTAAATGGAACTAACGTCAGTAGACGAATAATATGAAACAAAACTAACTGATCTATGAGCCTTAGTAAGTCTAAAATATTGTAGCAGGGAAGGAATACACTGAATAAAGCAACAAATCCCTATAAGGATGCAGACAGTAATAATAACCCCTCCCAAAATTTGTCGTAAAAAATGCATGTCAGGGAGCCAATTAAAAAGCCAGTCAAAGAAACCCTGATCTATGTGTTCTCTAATTTCTGCAGTCAAGTCGTGGAGTTTATTAATATGGGATTGGATATCTTTAGAATGGTCAGACAAATTAAAACAGCATAGACCTTCAAATTCAGAGCATTCATGCCCGTGTTTCAGCAACAAATAATCGATAGCGGCACGATTCTGCAAAATAGCTCTACGTTCACCTTGGGAATCTAATAATAAATCGGACAGAACAGTAGAAGTTTGATTGATCGATTTGACCATCCAGCAGGCCATCTTGCCGATTGTTTTGGCATTATAAACGGCCAATGCAGGAACACCAATAATAGAAAAAGCTAAACCAAGATATTCTGATCTGGAATAAAGATGAACAGAGGAATCACAATCTTCATGCAATGACATGGAATCTCGAACAATACGGGAATGTGAAGGAGGATGTGAAGAAAACATTAGCAAACTTAATCTAGTGATGGCACACGGGCCACCAGAAATATTCGCAGGAATATAGGGCCAAGATGAATTCCCGCATGAAAAGAGCCATCCAGCTGGTAACAACATTGAACGATAATGGCTAGTGGCAACAATTAAACTTTTGCAAGTCATATTGTTCTTCACTGAAAAACATGAATTAGGAAGTCTTTTCATACATAACAAACGCTGGTGAAATGAAAAAGTAGTAGCGGCTTGGAGTTTCAACCGCAAACATTCAGAGATGGCTTTAGGATTGCAGGTCATCATAAAACAAAGGTCACCAGGGGTAATATTAAAAGTAGTGATTCTGGAATTAATAAGGACATCCTGGTCCGGAAGAACAGTACATGAGGGACAATATTCATGGGCCAAGAAGTCGCCCAAAATGACATTAGGTCGGGCATTGGATATATTAAATACATGACGAAGTGTATCAGTAGATGCAGGGACAGCAACCAAACAGGTTGATAAAATGTCAGTAACGGATTTCATGGATGTAAGGCAAAAATGTGGAGAGTTCGTCACTCGCTTCGCGAGTGTGATCCAAAAATTGGAGGACTTCTGCCACGCGGATCGCGCGGCTCTTGTTATCCCATCACTCGGCGTCGGTAGATGCTCTCCTCTCCCGGCGTAGCAAGCCAAAAGGAGTCCAACGACGACACATCCTGCAGCAGCAGTCCAAAGAATGATCTGAAAGAATACAAACACAGGCCTTAATCATTCTCGTAAATAACATTTGTCAGCTGGGACAGCTTCCCAGCCATCTTTCCCTGGCTTCATCACCAAAACGGTGTTGTCATGACCGGTCGCAATAATATCAGCCTGTTCAGGAGGATTTTTAGGCGATTGCACCCATATTTTAGCTCCAGGAAGATCAGAGGATCCGAAGCCTTTTTGTCCACGCACAGTTAGCAACGTTGGGGCAGAGCCTTTTTTGATCTCACCACTGAAGACAGGCATAATCAGTAACTGAGCAACACGGTCCGACTTTTTGATAAACAAATCCGTCTCACTGCTATTAAGCAAGAGAACCTTAATCTCTCCCTGATAATCACTGTCGATCACTCCTCCGAGTACTTGAACACCTTTCAGGGCCAGGCCAGATCTAGGGGCAATTAATCCAAAACTACCGGCAGGTATAGAGACACCAATGCCAGTTTCAACAATGATTCGATCTTTTCCTGGGAAGTGTACATCATTTAATGCATGCAGGTCGAGGCCTGCGGAACCTGGGGTTGCTCTACATGGAGCCAAAGCACCGGGGGTAATTTCCCAATAAGTAACAGTGGTAGCAACAGAATTAGGTTTCGCATCAACATGTGGAGGAAACAAACGCATCAAAGGAGATTCAGCATGCAACAAAGGACGATTATTCAGTATTAACAAGGCTTGAAGTAAGACATCTCTCCACTGGCTGTAATGGTCATCAGTCAACTTGCGCAACTGTTCTTTCAACAAGCCATTCATTCTCTCAATCAGTCCTGAAGCTTGTGGATAATATGGAATATGAAACACCCAATCGATATTGTTCTCCATACAGAATTCCTGCACCAATCTTCCACGAAAGTGGGATGCATTGTCTGATTGAATTTGGAATGGGACACCATAATACAGAATGATTAGCTCCAGGGTTTTAATTGTATTCACTTGGGTAGCATTCTTGCAAGGGAAAGCGACCAAAAGGCCACTGTAAGTATCAACCACTGTACAAATATATTGACAATTTCTGCTCATAGGGAGCGGACCAATATAATCAATCTGCCAAATTTGGGCGGGCAATTTACCTCGATGTAAGTGACCTCGAACAATTTGAGGCACCTCTTTCTTTCTAGAATGCTGGCAAATGGGACAATGTAGAACGGCATCTTTAATTAAAGAAAAGGGAATATGAATTCCTCTATCAGCAGCCCACCTGTTAGTGGCTTTCTCTCCAAAATGTCCTGCTTTCTGATGGGCCCATTTCGCCAATCCCGCCAAATCAGAATCTTGCATGTCAACCACTGCCTCAGAAATTTTAGATTGTTCATCTGCAATGTTATGGAAAAATTTGTCAAGGGAATCTATTGGAGTATGAGCATCCACGTGAAAGATTGTTACAGTACTGTGCGGAAGCAGTTCCCAAATTTCTTGCCACAATTCTTTACCCCATAATTCCTTAGAATGCAATTCCCAATTGTGCGAGTGCCATGTAGGCAACCACACCGCTAGTCCATTTGCAGTGGACCAAGAATCAGTGAAAATATGACATGTACCTGGTAACTCTTGTTTCAAAACTTGGTAAACTGCATAGAGTTCAGCATATTGACTACTCTTACCATCTCCAGTTGTGCTCAATAATTTCTTTGTAATCGGGTTATAGGAGACAGCTTTCCAATGTCTCTTGTCACCAATGAACTTCGCAGAACCATCCGTAAACCACACATGTTTTCTATCCTCCGCGGACAGATCATCAAATGATTTACCCCACTTCACGGGAGACTCCTGCACTACGGGAACCGAACACTCACTTTCAGCTTCATTGGAGGGCGCCTGCGCCACTCGCTCATGTAAAACCGCCACACCTTTCGGACCCACACGTGCCCTGTCCTGAATGTACCATTTCCATTTAATCACACTAGCCTCCTGAGCGTGTCCAATTCGATGGGACTTCGGTGAACTCAAAACCCACTGCATGATGGGAATCTCAGGCCTCAAAATCACAGCATGGCCTAAAGTCAATTGCTCGGTATCCACCAGAGCCCAATAACAAGCAAGCAACTGTTTTTCAAAAGGTGAGTAACGCTCACCAGCCTCTGGTAACTTTTTGGACCAAAAACCTAATGGCACTTTTTGTCTGCCTTGCTTTTGCCACAAACTCCAATTAGCATACAGACCTTCCACGGATACATTCAAATCCACATCACCCTCACTCACAGGCCACAAATCCAAAGCATACTGAATAGCTTCTTTAGCCAAATTAAAAGCAGTCTGTTGAGGCTCACCCCATTCAAACGCATTCTTTTTACGAGTGACTCGGTACAGTGGAGCCAAAATCTGACTTAGATGGGGAATATGCTGACGCCAAAAGCCAAACAAGCCAATGAAACATTGAGCCTCTTTCCTGTTTCTGGGAACAGCAAAATCAAGTATTTTACGTTTAACTTGTGGGATCACCTCTCTGTGACCCTCATGCCAGTTAATTCCTAAAAATTTTACAGCTTGGGATGGAGTTTGTAATTTGTCAGGATTGATTTCCCAACCTTTTGCTCGCAAACAGTCAATGATCTGATCTAAATGAGACTGTACTTGGTCTTGCGTTTCACCTTGAATCAAAATGTCGTCAATATAATGACAAACTTGAACTTGTGGAATCGTGGGCACTTCAGATAAATGTTCCGCCACCAGCCGGTGACAGATCGTAGGACTATGTACATAGCCTTGAGGAAGACTCCGGAACGTCATTTGACGTCCATTCCATGTAAAACTGAATTGTTCTTGGCATTCAGGGGCAATTGGAATCGAAAAGAATGCATTAGCAATATCGATAGAAGCATACCATGTACCTGGATGCTTTTGAATTCTCTCAATCAGTGTAACAATGTCAGGCACTGCAACAGTCAATTTAGGTGTATGTTTGTTCAATTCTCGATAATCAACAGTCATGCGCCAAGAGTTGTCACTTTTGCGCACGGGCCAAACAGGATTATTCCAAGCAGATGTGACCGGAGTAATGACTCCCGCGTCAACCAAATCCTGAATCGTAGCTGTAATTTCTTCATGACCACCTGGGATGCGATATTGTTTCTGAGAAATCACTTTCGTTGCTAAAGGGATCTTAATAGGTGGCATGCGTAAACGGCCAACCCGTACGGGTCTGGTCGAAATGTACTGTCTAGTACCAAACTGATAGTAACCATCATCCAAATGCAAAGTCATACCTTTCAAGATGTCAATTCCAATAATGTATTCCAAAAGTGGCACAACCAACACAGAGTATTCTCTACGAGGAATCCTACCAATTTTAATTTCAAGTGCAGTTTGAACTGCGGGTGTTTCTTTACCACCCAGGCCGGTAATTGTGAAGGACTGTCCATGAAATTTTCTTGACTTGCCATGAATTAAAGTGGCCTCCGCCCCAGTATCAACTAACGCTCGGGCCCTTTGGATATTACGATGTTTCCAAAAAATCTCAATATCTACATATGGTCTGTAATCTCTGTGGGCCCACCTGCGTACCGGAGCTTGACCTATTTCCTAGTCATTTTTCCCGCGTTCCGTCAACCAAGACAGATCAGGGTAAATGTTTTCAGTTTTCTTCGGTATCAGAATTTCTTGTTCATATCCGTCTCCAGTACGAAACGGATTAGTGTCAGGTTCAAAAAGTTGTGAGTTACGGTCGGAGAGTCTGTTACGATCCTCCCTCCTTCGTACATCAGGGGAAAAACTCCTTGCATCTCTACGTCTGTTAGAACCACGATCATCTCTTCCCCTTTCACGATCATCCTCTCTCCCCCTCCCATCACTACGACGGGGGGAATCACCACGTTCTTGGCGCCGATCATCACGGCGATCAAAATTCACACGTCGTCTCTCATCACCACTGTCATCCGAACCACGATCATAATCATTCTTTCGCACACGACGGGCACCTTCCTTCCGATCCAAACCACGCTTACGAAACATATCCCATAGGATATTATTAGGTTCACCATCGATCTCTTCCCTTTTGACACCATCAGCAATGAGAGCAAGAAACATGTCACGTCTAGAGAACTTATAGTCCCCACCAGTACGACCCTCAGGTCGGGATTGTCTTTCAGGTTTAAACCATTCACCCAGCTCACCAAGCTGACGAACAGACTCAAGCACAGCAGACAAAGGATTGCCAGTTTGGTTAATCAATAATGTCATCATGACCTGCTTGTAAGCAACAGGAGAAGTACGTATAATGCGGTTACGCACGGAAGATGTTAACAAACCATCCAATAACCTGTCAGCAGTACTAAGGAAGATACACGTTTTCATGACTTCTTCCTTTAAACGTTGCGACGCATCGCGCAGAGTGTACCACGGTTTTTCATCAGAGGGCCAATCAGACTCTGTTGGATATTTATGATTACAGCCATCAGACGCAAGCTGGAGCAAAGAAGTCTGGACATTACCATTAAAATTCCGAAAATGGTCCTGAATAGTAGAATCAGAACTCAAAGAACAAAATCGTAAGCAATCAACAGCATCGAGCATAATACCGGAAGCGCCAAGCTCATAAAGACGCACCATCCAGGTAAGCAAGGCCTCACCAGGCCGTTGTTTAAATCGTTGCAGGATGTCACTAATCTCCTGCTGAGTAAAATCTTCAATACAGTCAAGAGGGATGCCACCCGGATTACCAGGGGCTTGTTGTAACTTCCGTCGAAAGATCGGGTGAGCAGAAACTGCGGGAAGAGCCTCCGTGGAAGCCCGCATTTTGGATTTAACAGAACAATCAGGGCAAGCTACGTCATCCGCACGGGAAGAACGAGCACGGTCACCATCGGTAGTCAAATCAATGCACGAGGCAGATTTACAATCACGTCCGGAGCGAGAAGACTCGCGCTTGTCACCCTCCTCTGCCGAGGAGTCAGAAGTATGAGAATCCCAGATATTACCGTCCCACTCGTCGGGGTTCCAATCCATTCCAGCTTTTGCTACAACCATACGCACTTTGCGTGAAGACACACGTCCACGCCGATGTTTATACTTATATCGTGCAATACGGACCGCAGCCCTTTCGGCAATGGTCTGATATGTTTCAAGTTTATCGGCAAGCAATTTATTTTGACAACGCAACAAAGTGTGCGCATTTTGCAACTCAACACACTGTCCTTCCGAGTCTTTAAACTGTTTCTGTAGTTGCACAAACCTCTCATGCAATATTCTGTATGCATTAAGAACAATCCACCCTCTGCGTCCTAAAATAGGAAGCTCATCACCCTTCACTACTGGCGCTTTCTGTAGGCACGAAATCACATCAGCAGGCTCCGCCTGCTCCAAGCATGAAGACCAATTTTCACTTAAGCCAGTAGAATCAGCCCACTCACGGGCCAAAGCCTCGTAAGGCGTAGACTCCCAGCCGGGAATCTGGATCGGTAATTTAAAAACCGACTGTGATTTTTTAGCAAACATAATGACACGCAAAAAATTATATACAAAATTATAAACAAAATTTTATACGTAAAAGCCGAGCGCAAACCAACGAGATGAAAACAACACAATGCACACAGGCTTCGTAAACAGTTCGTGACGCCAGATGTAATGGCTGGATTTTCTGTTTAGATGGGATCAGCCCCCAGGGGCCCCTGTGACCCAGCCAAAACGTACTCACCTTCCCTTCTTAGATCGTATTTACACTGAGTAGATATAAAGATGAATATACAGGTCGCACCTAAGAATGGGGAATGACAATATACATATATGGATTTTCTACAATATCTTATTCACATCAGTTGGCCTCGCGGTCGCCCCGACCCAGACCGTTCTACCCTAGGGCAGATCTGACACACAATCCGGCGTGTCTACACACGGGCCTGCAGAACCCAATGCTCCCTTTTCCAAATCGTTCGCGATCCTGCGAAACATACACGACAGTGTCCCTCCTGTCGCTCTCATTTAGTCTTATACCACAATCCGGTGGCTTTACACGGCGGTGTCCCTCCCGCCGTTCTCATTAACGCCGCATATCAACGACGACCACATTCCTATGAAACATTATTGGGATGATATCTCAGCAGTCTACTTAGGATAAAACTAAAATAATAACTTTGGATATGGATTCAGATTGTATAATGTACTCCGTGCTCATAACATCAAAGGTCCACTCACTCCCTCTTTATTTGGCTACCATTCGTCTGATCGGGATTTCTCATCCGTTCGTCTAAACAGTGCTCAACTAGGAGCCTCATTTACCAAGATTGAACACAAGCACCAGGTACACGATAATTCTATATGAATTAGGGTATTTATTAACAATAAACATAAATCACATTACTAGGCAGCATTACATTTGCAAAGGGAATAAAAGATAAAGATTAGGGTGCACGCACTATAAGAATCGGTCGGACATCACCTGGTTAATGGGAAATCGGGACTCGGCAGTCATCTAGGCTCCTGTCTCGTCTCTGGGTCCTGGCTCGCCTTGCAGTCACCCTCAGCCGTCACAAGTACACGTCTGCACCGATAGGCTCAAACTCGTCTGCTCCCCCTCAGGACCTCGGAACCTTGCTGTTAATTAGCTACCGTCTCTCTCTCTCTGCATTAGTGCGCTCCGCGCCACTTCTCGTTCAGTCTATTTTCAGAGAGTTTCGGTCTTAAATCTTTCTCCGACTTCAAAGATGGCGACTTGTCCACCATGAAAGTGAATAATAGCAGAGATGCTAACGGCTAGATGCCGCCTACGGACTAACTGACTGAAAGACTAACACCTTCGCTAATATCAAAGCCCGTTCCTTCATGGAAATTCACGGCCAGTAACCTGCCGCCCACCAAATTCTTGTACCTCCCCGTACCAAGGACACTTTCCCAGCCGGCCGGCCTGAAGTTGTGTCTTCGGAGTGGAGAAAAATACATTCCTTCGATAAGGGTCAGCCTGAACCGGTTCTCTCCAAGCGGACAACAGCTTGAAACTAAAACATTACACTTCACCTAGAAAGCCTTCTCGAGCTACCAGGCAGAAAGCAAAATGGAGTCTGTCTCGCTTAAGGCCTACGGAGCCCATAATATGCATAGCTCCATGAGAAACAGATCGGCATGTTAGCAAATGAGTAAATCATGACTAATACTTATATATCTAACCCCTCACTTAAATTCATAAGCCTTACTCTAAGGGAAATGGCACGAAAATGCCCTTATATCTGTAAGACAGGGTCCCTATCTATCGGCCTAATCCCTATGCTATGGGGGTGATAGGCTGGAGTCACTCTCCATCATTCTTCTTCTCCAGAGAGCTGGCAGAAAGACAGCCATAACACTGCTCCAACTGCTTATCCTAATACTGCGTCTGCTACTGCCTCCACTTCTGCTTTACATCAGCCTGTATTTTCTGGCGTTTCTGCTGTTCCGCCAGTTTCTCCTTCTGTTCGACAGAGAGTAGCAAACACTGTCGCTGGTCTTTTCTCACCTTTCTTTGGGTCGCCTAATACGACCCCTAACACACTACGAAGACAGTTGCGGAGTCGACCTCCTGACTACCAAGAGAGAGAAGTACTGAATGAGTTAGCTCGTAAATGGGTTACCAATACTGCAAAGTATGACGTTCAGTCCGTCATGGAAGTTTTCCGTCAGTGGGAAGCATCTACGCAGAGATATGTTTTTGAACAAATATGTATATTCCTCTCTGAAGATTTGGAGGGAAATGATCCAGAGTACGACATGAATGAATTATTCCGTGTGCGATTCAAGTTCGCAGAAGGCATGATTGTGGGTGCCGATGTTGAACAAGCAATTGAGATGTTATTGTCTTATAGGAGTAAGAGAAGCAATTCTTGTTCACTATCTGAACATGACATGCCAGGTAGGAAAAAGGCGCGACAATATCCCATGAGAGAGGTTCCCCTAGTTTGGAGGGAAGGTAACGCAAATGCGAATCCAGCCATTCCACCGCATTTTCAGCGTGTATGGGTACATGTCCCTTGGAAAAGATCTGAGGTTTTAGCGCTAAAACAGACATTGCCTGATCCCCGTAAAAATCCTACAGGGTATTATAAGGAGTTATCACAGATTGCCAGCTCCTGTATCATGAATCTAGCTGATATAGACATGTTGTCTGGAAATGTTGTTCCACAGCCCTTATGGGGAAAGATTCGTCATACAGACCATGACCAAGAGTTAGGCGATACATGGGTTAATATTGCTGCTGCTGATGCTAGACAAGTTGGTGGCTCTAAGCCCGAGCCTTTGGTAGCAGAACTTCCTGGTAGGATTATCACGTATATGAAAATATTTAATGCCCGAATTGCGTGTGAATTGGGACAAGTTGTCAGCATGCAAGCAGAAGAAAGATGAGAATGTGTCTGACTTTTTCACGCAGTTTGAAGAGACTTTCGTCGATCATAGTGGTCAGGATATGGCTACTGAGGGTGGCCAGAGATTGTTTGTTGACAAATTTGTACATAATTTGCTTCCTGAACTATGCAGCAAGTTGAAGGATTCTGAGAGTGCTCGGGCTGTTTCCACGTCAGCGCAGATTTTAGCTACAGCCCAGTACTACAAGAATATATGCAAAGATGAGCTAGAGAAGGCAGATAAAAAGACTAAAGAATTGAAAACTAAAGTCCTTCTGCAGCAAGCTTATCCACCTCGTACTGCTAGTCCGCACGATTATCAGCAACCCCAGCAGTATTCGAGGGACTCGCAAAGAAGAGAGTCTTCTCAACGGCGTTTACCGTATGGTCCGAATCAGTGTGCGTATTGCAAGGAAGAGGGTCATTTCAAGATTAATTGTCTGGTTTTGTTACAGCGCATGAATGGTGCTTCTGGTGCGAGAGGTCGAGGTGTCCAACAAGCTCCTAGAGGTAGGGGCCGTGGAAATTTCCCCCAGAACGCTCGTCCCTTTCCGCCTCAGAATTCCATGAATAGCTTCGACCAACAGAATAATGCGTTTTCCAGGACAGCTCAGTACTATGCTGATGACTACTATACAGAAAACGAGAATGAGGGTAATGATTGCTAGGACAGCCATGGACAAAGAGAGGGAGTTGTTTCAGTTCCTGTAGATCAGAATGGACCTTATGTTGAGGTGATTACATCAGGTGTGTCAGAGCCTTTTCTGTTGGATACTGGTGCTACAAAGAGTTCTATTATGCACTCAAAGCTCCCTGGCGCACCTTTGTCTGGCGAAATGAACGTTTCAGTAGGTTTTTCTGGCGCCCCGGTTAGGAACCCGATCTCTAGTCCTATGTCCCTTTCTGTTGGGCCATGTGAATTAGAAGCGCCCCTCATTCTTACAACAGGTTGTGGTGAAACTTGCTGGGATTGGATCTGTTAAAGAGATTATATCCAACTTTGTACTGTTCTCCTTCGGGAGTAGAACTTACCCTAGCTAAGAAAGTGGTTTCTCCAATGTATTTGTCAAGGGAAAAGCTTCCAACAGAATTGTCTTCTCTTCCAGATATACTTTGGGCTACTGGATCCAATGATGTGGGTCTTTAGTAAATAGCGCCATATGTGTTAACATTGAAAAGTAATGTTAGTCTGCCATGCATTCCCCAATACAAGATCTCTAGCGAAGGTGAAAAGGCGTTGTTAGCAATCATTTACGATCTGATTGAGAAAGATGTCATTGAGGAGACGAGAGGCAACATCTGTAATAGTCCTCTTCTGCCGGTTTTAAAGCGTACTGATCCTTCCCAGCCACCTGTCTATAGGCTTGTGATTGATCTTAGAAAGGTGAATAAGATTGTTGTGCCACAGTTTCCAGTTGTTCCCGATATCACTGCCCTGTTGACTATGATTCCAGCTTCAGCCACTCGGTTCTCAGTGATTGACTTGAAGAATGCTTTCTTCAGCATCCCGATTGCCGAGGAGAGCAGGGATATTTTTGGCTTCAATTTAGGAGGCCGAAGTTTCCGCTTCAAACGCGCTCCTCAGGGCTACTGTGAAAGTCCATCAATATTCAGTCAAGCTCTGAAATCACAGCTTGACACGATTGTTCTACCTGATGGCGCGACTCTTATTCAGTATGTCGATGATTTACTAGTGGCTGCAGATACTGAGGAGATTTGTAAGCAAGCCACTTTGTCATTGTTGCGACATCTATGTGATCTGCGCCACAAAGTCTCTCTTTCAAAGTTGCAATATTGTCGACAAGAAGTGACCTACTTAGGTCACCTCTTATCGAAGGAGGGAAGGAAGCTGACCCCAGAGAGAATTCAGGAAATTGCAAAATTGAGTGTCCCAAGCACACAGAGAGAAGTGCGTGCTTTCTTGGGCATTACATCATATTGCAGACAATGGATACCGAATTTCTCCTTGTTGGCCAAACCTTTGGTGGCATTAATTCGTAAAGATACACCGAAACCCATTCCGTGGTCTGAAGAGTGTCAGAAAAGATTTTCCGAGTTACGTGACGCATTGTGTTCGGTTCATGTGTTGGGTACCCCCGACTACAGTAAGCCTTTCACGTTGTATGTCCATGAGAAAGAAGGTTGTGCATTATCAGTTCTGACACAGCCTTTTGGGGGCAAACAGCGTCCATGCGCGTACTTTTCGGCAACTCTAGATCCGGTAGCTAAGGCATTACCAAGTTGCTTGAGGGCCACTGCGGCAGCAGCTGTCTGTATTCAACAGTCTGCTGGGCTAGTAATGAATAATACGCTGATTGTCATGGTCCCACATGCAGTAGACATTTTGCTAAACAGAACAAGGACACAGCATTTAACTAGTGCTCGATTGTCAAGTTATGAGCTGACACTGTTAGTGAGTCACATACACATAAAGAGGTGCGACACACTGAACCCAGCCACGTTATTGCCCATTCCAGTAGAGACAGATGAGGTTGAAGAACATGACTGGTGTTTTAGGACAGAAGAAGAGACAAGAGGGAGAATAGATTTACAGGACACTCCTCTTCCTGAATGTGATAATGCTTTATGGGTTGATAGTTCATGTTTCAAGTTGCCGAATGGTGATACGACTGCAGCATATGCTGTGACGACGTTGCATACGATTGTTGAAGCTGCACGTATCCCACACAATTCTGCGCAAGCAGCAGAATTGATTGCACTCACAAGAGCATGTGTGTTGGCAAAAGGAAAACGAGTGAATGTGTACACGGACAGCCAATACGCCTTTGGCGTGGCTCACAGTTTTGGACGATTCTGGAGAGAACGTGGGTTCCTGACGTCGCATGGTACCAAGATCCAACATGGTCAGTTAGTAAATGAGCTTCTCGAGTCACTGACCCTGCCATTACAAGTTGCGATTGTGAAATGTAGTGCACACAAAAAGGTGACAGATGATGTTGGTCGTGGAAACGCGTTTGCGGATGAAGTTGCAAAAGAAACTGCAAAGAATGTAATGAGTCGAATGTATGTTGCAGGCCCTGCAAGATAGATTGGTGATGTTGGTATGTGCGCAGATACGATTGAGAGTGTGAAGTCTATCCAATCCGAAGCCACAGAGAAAGAGGTGAATGAATGGAGAGAAAGTAGGGGTAAATTGGATGCGAATGGTTGTTGGGTTGAATTGTCAGAGCATCAGAGATGGCTGTTACCCGATGCGTATGTGCTTGCAGTGGTGACAATGGCTCATGGAATGGCTCACATCAGTGTGAAAGGGATCTGTAAGTTGTTGGCTCCAGTATGGCAGAATAGTGGAATCCCTAAATGTGCAGAGAATGTGGTCAAGAACTGCATGGTGTGTCTGAAGTACAATCCTGGTAAGGGAACCCCAACTCCAGCTGGTCATTTTGCGCCTCCAACGTATCCGTTTGAGGTTTTGCAGCTAGATTTCATCCACATGGAAAGGTGCAACAATTTGAAATACGTACTCGTTGTTGTTTGCGCCTTTTCAAAATGGATCGAAGCATACCCCCTGAAGGACAACACTGCCTTATCCACAGCTAAAGCCCTTGTCAAAGAGTTCTTCCCTAGGTTTGGAATGCCTCGAATCGTCTGGAGTGATAATGGGAGTGAATTTGTGGGACGCGTGATTAAGAAAGTGTGTGAGGGGCTAGGCATACAACAGAAGTTCCACGCTGCAAATCACCCCCAATCAGCTGGATTAGTAGAGTGCTATAAGGGCACTCTAAAGTTGAAACTAGCCAAGATTCAAGCAAGCACAGGTCTTAAATGGCCTGACGCTCTGCCCTTGGCGCTCCTATCCACAAGAATGACTGTTCACTCTAGAGTGGGACTTAGTCCACATGAAATTGTGTTCGGCCGTCCGGCCAACATATGGGTAGTGCCAAGACCCACCAGGTTCAGTGAAATAGAGCATCCTGTACTGCTTGACTATCTGTATGAATTGACGGCTAAATTGCGTGTTTTACACCAACAGGTCCACGACTCTCTACCTCAGGCCTCTGAAGCTCCAGGGCATCCCATCGATCCTGGATCCTATGTGCTGGACAAGAACTTCCAGCGAACAAAGAATGACCAGCCCCGGTGGACCGGCCCTCACCTAGTCCTTCTCTCGACGAAATCTGCCGTCTGAGTTGAAGGGAAAAAACATTGGGTTCACGGCAACCACTGTAAGAGGGTCCCTCTGTCCCTTCCATATGACCGGTGGGTCCAGGAGGGAATTGCTGACTCTGAGACTGTGCCTTGGTTCTTGCCCTTTAGTGATGCACATCTGAAAGGAACTACTTCTGAAAAGGAAAGCGACAACATTTTACAAGAAGCCGTGCCTCCGTCAATGAGATTGGACACTGCAGAGCCTGAACTCTTGTTTCTAGACCACACAGCACCTGGTAGAGAACGCTATAACTTGAGGCCAAGACCTAAGACTATGGACAAATAAACATTTTTCTTTTTGATTGTGCAGCTCTCTCATCCAAGAAACTTGCTCATTTTTGATTTTCGAACCGCCATCCGGTTCTGCTGCTAGGGTCGCGGTTGCCACAGTCTTTGGAGTGCAGCTGGAATGGTTAGGTCGACAGTTCTGGTTGGTCTAAGGGAGTTGCCCTAAACTGACAGAAGCACTCCTTAGCAGAAACAATCTCCCACCGCGGGCAGCAACTTAGAGGATGGAGTTTCCCAAGATGGAGAGACCTGCCAGATCAACGAACTTTGAAACGAGAATATGCACTGTGATGGCAAAAACACGATTTTTAATAATCTGCATTTTTATGTTGTGTAGCATAATGATGTTTTTGATTGGCTATGCTTTATTCACCTTTCGAGTATCATTTGCATACACTACACAGCCCACACCTCCTCCTACTGTTTGCCCGCACTCTTTTCACCCTCTGCCTGAACACGAGTCTGCCAGAAGATTAGAATTTGTAAATAACTCATTCGTCCAGCTCCTACACCAACACTAGTTTGTAATGAAAACGACAAATTGCTGGGTATGTGGACTTATGCCACACACGACAGATAAGGGTATCCCATATTTTGTCCTGCCATTTAGCTACTATGGTTCTTTGTGGGCATTTTAAACAATGTTCCTGTTTGCCCTCGAACCATATTCCCCAGGAAGCAACTCGAGCAACAAGGCACTAGTGGCAGGAATCAGAAATATGAGTAGAGATATCGACACGTATAGAACGATTCCCAGAGATGAATTGAAGCCTTACAGTAGATGGAATATAACAAAATATGGAATTTCCTTGAGTGAGAGCCAGCGAGCAAAGAAATCCTCCCCGATCTGGATAGTACCCCACCAGGGTCACCTATGTCTGCAGGGAAATGGCAAAAACCCTAGAGCCTGTTAGGGAAGAGTGTCTGTACTGAAACTTATGTCTTCTCGTCTCAGACCTCCCCTTCGTTCCTAGCAGCTAAGGGTACCTACTTCGTCTGCCACGATAGAGCGTATACATGGCTGCCCCCTGACTTTTCGGGCACATGTTTTGTCTCGTTCCTGTTGCCACCTGTGAGAAGTTGGCCCGATATGCAACGTTCGCTATTCTAGCGACCGCTATGTATCGTTCCAACGACCCTTATGGTGTTTGGTTGTAAGTCAACCTATAGACCAGCTATCCTAGTAGCGTGGATACGAGCAGTCTAAGGCTAAAGACTCGAGAGGGCGCGTTAAGCCAGCTGTTTACCACACATGTACCCCTTGAACACCCAGTGAAAGGACACCACACAAGTGTTATGAAAATAAACAGTATATTTATTAAGAATCACAACAGCCCTGTACTCTTTATGAGGACAGGGTACTAAGCACAAACCAAATCTCTTTAGCAAATACTTCAAGTGCACGTTTAAACAAGTGTCCGAGGACACGGAAAGGTTAAGGCAAGTCGGAAGCGAGGGACTCGGGACCCTAGAGTAAGGAGGCTATGCAGGCACCGAAATGCCGAGTTACCTAGCCACGAGGGCTGCGGCTGCACAAGTCTTACAGGCGTCGGGGTCTTCGCTGACGAGCCAGGAGCCGGAAGAAAAGGAGTTGCTGGCCGGCGACCAGTGCTGAATAGTTCGTAGAGATCCAAGCCTGGATCGGAGATTGAAGAAACCTGAAAGCAGAGGGGACCAAGTTCGTACTACTAGCCAGTAGTCAGAGGGTACCAGGAAGGCACCGGTTGGCCGTCACCTCGACCAGGTGAGTGGGCGACGCTAGGCTCTGCAGTCTCACGGACCAGGAGGCGTTGTCGGCGACCACGGTGGAGGTGCGAGCTGTCCCACGAAGGATGATGCTGTCGGCGTCGCTGGGCCCAGGATGGGGCAACAAGCCTCGGCAAATCTCAGGGCCACGTGGTGGGCCTAAGATGGCGTCTTGAGTGGACCAGGAGGGTCTGGGGTGCTTCTCGAAAAGATGGAAGCAAGGGCCAGTCTGGAGCAACCAGACCGGCAGCGATGATTCTCGGATGTCGTCACAGAAGGACACAAGCCAGCGGCTAGTGACCAGACAACGTGCTGAGCAGCGAGCAGAAGGGCCCCACGCAGATCGTGGAGATGCTGGGAGACTGCACTTCGGAGCTGGAGCGGCTCAGGGTCGGGGCTTCTCGGACCCCAGAGCACTCACCAGAGAGTTACCTCGATGGTCGTGCTGGTTTTAAGAGCGTGCAGGTTCTGATGATGGCCGGTCCCTCGAGGTCTCGTCGCACCCACAGATCACAGCTGAGCTGATGACGTGGGCAGAGGTCAGAGGTGCCAGGGAAGCCGGTTCTCGTCGAGCTGGGCCGTCGGATTCCTTGAGGGAGGACTTACAGCAAACCGCAGAGTTCTTAGATGGTGCCCGCTGATGCAGGGTGACTACTCCTTAGCCACAAGGGAGAAATCTTGAGAAGAGTCTTGAAGTCCTTTCGTAGAAAGTATTCTTGATTCAAAGATGATCTAATTTGGAAGGGTCCCCGCTCCGGTCTTTATTCTAAAGAAAGGGGTGGGTACATGACTAGGTCCTGCCCTAAGGGTGGGACCAGGAAGGGGGGTAGTTACACCCCTCTCCCCTGCCGGACTTTCCCCAGGCCAGGGCTGTCGCCCCTGGAACTGGTTCTAACCGGCAGATGCGTAGTGAGCTCCGGGGTGCCACTCCGCAGTCACCTTCGCGCAAAAGCCCTACCTACCCAGAATACACAAACCCTGTCTGGGACGGTGCGAACACCGCCCTCGACAGGAAACCCTTTGTCCAAGCGCTCCTCGCTGGAAGGACTCCCAGCAGCAGGAGGTCAGACTCGTGTCTGTGGTGGCAGCATCCATTTTGTGGAGCTGAGGCTTTCGTTAACTTTAACCGGGGTTCACAGTTACGTACATGTCGTGTCCCTCTAGAAGGGCGGAATGCTAACCTCGTCGCCAGGGTTGGTGAGAGGGCAGCACCCCGATTCGTATGACACCTTACTCGACATGTCTTGATAACGCGACACCGAAGTTACCGATGTGGTACGCGTTATCCTGGAACAGCCATTGGGTCTTTTCTCCGCAAGCTGCAACCGGCTCGGCTCGGGCCAGAACACAGTTCACACGAGCCCATGCACTCTGCCTTCAGGATTGTCAAGGCCTGCCATAGGAGTGACTGATAGGAACTCGGGTGTCCATTGTATGGTTAGATATAGAGCTACTATATCTAAAGCAAAGGGTGATTACACGACTTCGCCCCAGCTGTCATGCAGCCAGTTGTGTCAAATTTAGGAGGCCAGCCAGGGGTGGCATAATACATGCTGCAGCCCCTGGCGGCCCTGGGTACACCTATGCCCTGAGTTACAGGGTCTGATAAGGTGGCCCAGTACCAATTGGTAAATGCACCTAGGGTACATATCGTAATTTAGAAAGAGAACAGCCAGGCTGTGGGTCTGATTGGCAGGCCCACAGCCAGAGAAAGTCGTAAACCAGTGAAACAAAAGCAAAAAATCTGGGTGATCATAGGATTGCAGACCCTACTCTCCTACATGACCCCCCCCCAACGTCGGAACAACTAGCTAACCTTGACCAGGTGAGTCTTCTTGTTCTAAGTGGAAATATCTGGAGAGCCCATCGGCATTGCCATGATCAGTACCAGGTCTATGTTCCACTGTGAAGTCCATCCCCTGTAAGGAAATGGACCACCTAAGCAGTTTGGGGTTTTCACCCTTCATCTGATTTAGCCACAAGAGGGGCTTATGGTCGGTCTGAATCTTGAAGTGAGTGCCAAACAAGTATGGCCTCAGCTTCTTCAGGGCCCAAACCACAGCAAAGGCCTCCCTCTCAATAGCTGACCAATTCTTCTCTCTAGGGGTCAGCCTTCGGCTTATAAAAGCAATGGGCTGGTCTTGACCATCAAAATTCAGTTGAGAAAGAACAGCTCCCACACCCAACTCAGAAGCATCTGTTTGGACAATGAATGGTTTGGAGTAGTCCGGACTCTTGAGGATAGGCGCCGTGCACATGGCCTGCTTTAGGTCATCGAATGCTTTTTGACAGCTCGCTGTCCACTGAACCTTTTTGGGCATTTTCTTACTTGTCAGTTCATTTAATGGTGTCACGATGGAACCATAGTTCCTGACAAACTTCCTATAGTAACCAGTCAGGCCCAAGAAAGCTCGAACCTGAGTCTGGGTGGTTGGAGGAGCCCAGTCCCTGATTGACTGTATCTTGCTCTCCAGTGGCTGAACCTGGCCTCCACCTACAAGGTGGCCCAGGTATACAACC
This sequence comes from Lissotriton vulgaris, assembly GCF_964263255.1. Classification (NCBI taxonomy): domain Eukaryota; kingdom Metazoa; phylum Chordata; class Amphibia; order Caudata; family Salamandridae; genus Lissotriton; species Lissotriton vulgaris. Next base: position 716,142 of record NW_028244344.1, read on the forward strand.
TGTGTCTGCCCTATCTGGCACTTGGTGGCCTTGATAGTGAGGCCTGCTGCTTGCAGCGCCTCTAACGTCTTCCGCAGGTGGACCAGGTGATCCTCCCAGGTGGAGCTAAAGACAGCAATATCGTCAAGATACGCCGCACAGAAGTCATCCAGCCCAGTAAGGACTTGATTCACCAACCGTTGGAAGGTGGCAGGTGCATTTTTCAGACCAAAGGGCATCACCACGAACTGGTAATGCCCACCAGGGGTTGAAAATGCGGTTTTAGGCTTGGTGTCCTCAGCTAACCTGATTTGCCAATACCCAGCTGTCAGGTCAAACGTACTTAGGTAGTTGGCCGAAGCCAATCTATCGATAAGCTCGTCTGCCCTTGGTATTGGGTGGGCGTCAGTCTTAGTGACTGCATTGAGACCCCTGTAGTCTACGCAAAACCTCATCTCTCTCTTACCACCCTGGGTGTGAGGTTTCGGCACTAGAACTACGGGACTAGCCCAAGGGCTATCCGAGGGTTCAATGACTCCCAGCTCCAACATTTTCTGCACTTCACTTTTGATGCAGTCTCTAACGTGATCAGGCTGCCTGTAGATTTTACTCTTTACGGGCAAGCTGTCACCAGTGTCGACCTCATGGGTGCACCAATCGGTCTGGCTGGGTGTCAGAGAAAACAGATGTCGGAACGACTGAAGAACCTGTTTACAGTCGCTCTGTTGATGTTCGGAGAGGCTGCCACAAAAGACAACACCATCTACCGAGCCATCGTCAGGATTCTGAGTGAGCAGGTCGGGGAGAGGGTCACTCTCCTCTTCCTGTCCCTCATCTAGGGCCATGAGCAAACTCATGTCCTTCCTGTCGACATATGCTTTTAGCCTGTTGACATGAAGCACCCTGTGGGGGCTCCGGGGAGTTCCCAGGTCGACCAGGTAGGTGACCTCTCCCTTTTTCTCCAGGATGGTGTGGGGCCCGGACCATTTGTCCTTGAGTGCTGCTGGGGCCACTGGCTCCAACACCCACACCTTCTGTCCGGGCTGGTAAACAGTCAAGACAGCCTTTTGGTCATGCCAAGCTTTTTGGAGTTCTTGGCTGGCCTTAAGGTTTTCGGATGCCTTCTCCATGTACTCAGCCATCCGCGAGCGGAAGCCAAGCACATAGTCCACTATGTTGGCTGCAGGCTTTTTGAGAGGTCTCTCCCATCCTTCCTTCACCAAACACAGGGGTCCTCTTACAGGATGCCCATACAAAAGTTCAAAAGGGCTGTAACCAACCCCCTTCTGTGGGACTTCTCTGTAGGCGAACAAGAGGCAGGGGATCAGGACGTCCCATCTACGCCGAAGCTTTTCCGGTAGTCCATGAATCATCCCTTTTAGGGTCCTGTTGAATCTCTCAACAAGCCCATTGCATTGTGGATGATAGGGTGTAGTGAACTTGTAGTTGACACCACATTCCTTCCACATAGCAGTTAAATAGCTCGACATAAAGTTTGCACCTCTGTCGGAGACGACCTCCTTAGGGAAGCCCACTCTGGAGAATACTCCAACTAGGGCTCTTGCCACAACAGGTGCTGTAGTGGTCCTAAGGGGAATAGCTTCAGGATACCTGGTGGCATGATCCACTACCACCAGTATAAACTTGTGCCCTGAGGCTGTCGGTGGTTCCATGGGACCGACGATGTCGATCCCCACCCGTTCAAAGGGCACCCCCACCACAGGCATTGGTATAAGGGGGGCCTTTGTCGTGCCACCTGACTTACCACTGGCTTGGCAAGTGACACAGGAGCGGCAAAACTCCTTGGTATCTTCGTTCATGTGAGGCCAGTGAAAGTGCGAGACAAGCCTGTCCCACGTTTTCGTCTGGCCTAAGTGACCTGCTAAGGGAATCTCGTGGGCCAAGGTAAGTAGGAAACCACGCTGAGACAAGGGTACGACCAGCCTCCTGGTCATGCCAGGCTTGGGGTCTCTTGACTCAGTGTACAGGAGTCCATCTTCCCAGTATACCTTGTGGGTACCTGTGGCGTTCCCAGCAGCCTCAGCAGCAGCCTGCTGTCTGAGGGGTTCAAGAGAAGGGCAGTCTAACTGGTCCTTCCCCAGGTCTTCCCTTGAGGGTCCCCCTGAACCCAAGAATTCAACTTGATCAAGTTCGAATTCCCTAGGCTCAGTTTCCCTCAATTCCTGTAGGTCAGCCTCCTCTGAGACTTGATCCACGACCTGGGGCAAGGGGGAAGGCGCAGCCTTAACCCTACCGCTCTTTTTCTTGGGAGGTGTCTGGTCCGTTGTTCCAGGATCCAGCACCTGTTCAGTGGGGCATTTCCTGACCTGTGACCTAGTCACAGCGAACACATGTGCTGGCAAACCTAACATTTCCATGTGAGTCCGGTGCTCCACTTCTGACCATTGTGACGACTCCAAATCATTGCCCAACAAACAATCCACTGGGAGGTCTGGACTAACTACAACCTTCTTTTGGCCAGTTACCCCTCCCCAGGAGAAAGCTACAATTGCCATACTGTGATTGGTAGTGACATTGCTTGCATTGGTCACCAGGAATTCTGTGCCTGGCATGATCTGTCCAGGGTCCACAAAGTTAGGCGTCACCATGGTGACGCTGGCACAAGTGTCCCTATAGGCCTGAGCCATCTTTCCATTTATGAAAGGCGTCTGTCGGTATTTGCCCAAAGTATTGGGGCTTACGTCAGGGGATACGTCTGCGTCCCCTGTACTGACAAGGACAGCCTGAGTGAGTGTACCAACTAAGTTGTCACGCCCCTCAGAACCCAGGGTTAACCCTACTAAACCCTTGGGAGGCGCACTACCACTGCTGACTGTACTAGGGGGCACAGGTGCCTTAGGGGCTGCAGTGGCAGGAGTCTGCCCTCCTCCTTTCTTGGTGCACTCACTAAACCAGTGAGATTTACTTTTACAGTACTGGCACCATCTTTTGGATTGGCCTTCTTTCTTCTTTTGGGGAGCCTGACCCCCACCCTCTTTGGGTTGTTGGGGACCTGTCGAAGACTTCTGGTCATTTTGTTCCCCCTTTGAATCTTTACCCTTCTGGTCTGCTTTCTTCTGACCACCTTGATTCTGGCCCTGGTTCTGTTTAACTCTCGTACGAAACCATCTGTCTGCCTTCTTTCCCAATTCTTGGGGAGAGGTCAGATCCGAGTCGACAAGATGCTGATGCAACAACTGGTTCTGACAATTGTTTAAAATTTGTTCTCTCATCATCAAATTATACAATCCTTCGTAATCAGTAACCTTACTGCCCAGCAACCAGCCCTCAAAAGCCTTAGTGGCACAATCGACAAAGTCAGACCAATCTTGAGACTGCGTTTTCTGGGTATCCCTGAACAGCACCCTGTACTGCTCAGTGGTTAGGCCGAACCCTTCAACGAGTGTATTCCTCAAGACTTGGTAATTGTTAGCGTCCTCTACCCTTGTGGTGAGGAGCTTGTCTCTTCCTTTTCCTTCAAAGGAGAGCCACAAGATAGCTGCCCACTGACTCTGGGGAACACCCTGCACAGTGCAGGCCCTCTCCAAAGCAGTAATCCATTTGTGGATGTCGTCCCCTTGTTTAAAGGGGGGCACTATCTTCCCAAGGTGTTTCGTATCGAAACTCTTTTCCCTATTACTAGGTACGTTGCTGCCACCAGTGGGGACTACCCCACTTAACTGTTGCTCTCTAGCAAAAGCAAGCTTTTCCTTGGCCAGGGCAAGTTCTTCCCTTTCAATCCTCAGATTAGCTGCCCTTTCCTTCGCTTCGTACACTCTCCTCTGAGGGGACGTCATCCCTCTTTGAGAAGAGTTGTGAGAGCCGTTGGTATGAAGGGATCTGCCAGAGTCTCTTGACAGAGATCTGGCTCGTCCATTCCCCATGTTAAGCGGACCTGACAGCTGCGCCGGGGTTCCCCCAGTACCGCTATCATGTTTGCTTAAGTTGGACCGTGTTAGTCTGACGACTTCTACCTGTCCCTTATCTGCCTCGTCCCCAGAGAGATCCTCATCCTCATCCTCCTCCACATCCTCGTTCTCGGTTGCGAGGTGAATGAGGTCAGGATCGTCTCGGGTTCCCTCGAGGGGAGGCATGTCTCCTTCTGGATTAGAAGAGCTACGAAGTTTCTCAGCTCTCCTGGCATCATAAGTCTCCAAGAGACCAATCAGAAAGGACGTTGTGGGGTTAGACCCCTGCTGAATCTTCCTGGAGTGACACAGTCGTCTTAACTCCTTGAAGCTCAGCACAGTATATCCTGAAGGGATGACCTGTGGAGGGTCAACTGACACAAGGGGAGACTCAGAGTTTCCTCCTTGGCCCAACATACTGTTTCTAGTGTGGTGTAAGTGATGCACCTACCTACACTATGTGTTTTCCTACTGTTCCCTTGCTAAGAGTTGTAGCCAAGGTGTGCTAAGCCTTGAGGAGCTACAACAGCTGGTTCAGTAGAACTCAGAGTATTCTAAGCTTTTAGTTATATGTACTAACAGTACTTGTGCGATCTTTCAACAAGATATTCTTAGGATACGTGTGGTAAAACAACAGCAAGCTCAAATCCCAACCGCTGCTCACCAATGTGAGAAGTTGGCCCGATATGCAACGTTCGCTATTCTAGCGACCGCTATGTATCGTTCCAACGACCCTTATGGTGTTTGGTTGTAAGTCAACCTATAGACCAGCTATCCTAGTAGCGTGGATACGAGCAGTCTAAGGCTAAAGACTCGAGAGGGCGCGTTAAGCCAGCTGTTTACCACACATGTACCCCTTGAACACCCAGTGAAAGGACACCACACAAGTGTTATGAAAATAAACAGTATATTTATTAAGAATCACAACAGCCCTGTACTCTTTATGAGGACAGGATACTAAGCACAAACCAAATCTCTTTAGCAAATACTTCAAGTGCACGTTTAAACAAGTGTCCGAGGACACGGAAAGGTTAAGGCAAGTCGGAAGCGAGGGACTCGGGACCCTAGAGTAAGGAGGCTATGCAGGCACCGAAATGCCGAGTTACCTAGCCACGAGGGCTGCGGCTGCACAAGTCTTACAGGCGTCGGGGTCTTCGCTGACGAGCCAGGAGCCGGAAGAAAAGGAGTTGCTGGCCGGCGACCAGTGCTGAATAGTTCGTAGAGATCCAAGCCTGGATCGGAGATTGAAGAAACCTGAAAGCAGAGGGGACCAAGTTCGTACTACTAGCCAGTAGTCAGAGGGTACCAGGAAGGCACCGGTTGGCCGTCACCTCGACCAGGTGAGTGGGCGACGCTAGGCTCTGCAGTCTCACGGACCAGGAGGCGTTGTCGGCGACCACGGTGGAGGTGCGAGCTGTCCCACGAAGGATGATGCTGTCGGCGTCGCTGGGCCCAGGATGGGGCAACAAGCCTCGGCAAATCTCAGGGCCACGTGGTGGGCCTAAGATGGCGTCTTGAGTGGACCAGGAGGGTCCGGGGTGCTTCTCGAAAAGATGGAAGCAAGGGCCAGTCTGGAGCAACCAGACCGGCGGCGATGATTCTCGGATGTCGTCACAGAAGGACACAAGCCAGCGGCTAGTGACCAGACAACGTGCTGAGCAGCGAGCAGAAGGGCCCCACGCAGATCGTGGAGATGCTGGGAGACTGCACTTCGGAGCTGGAGCGGCTCAGGGTCGGGGCTTCTCGGACCCCAGAGCACTCACCAGAGAGTTACCTCGATGGTCGTGCTGGTTTTAAGAGCGTGCAGGTTCTGATGATGGCCGGTCCCTCGAGGTCTCGTCGCACCCACAGATCACAGCTGAGCTGATGACGTGGGCAGAGGTCAGAGGTGCCAGGGAAGCCGGTTCTCGTCGAGCTGGGCCGTCGGATTCCTTGAGGAAGGACTTACAGCAAACCGCAGAGTTCTTAGATGGTGCCCGCTGATGCAGGGTGACTACTCCTTAGCCACAAGGGAGAAATCTTGAGAAGAGTCTTGAAGTCCTTTCGTAGAAAGTATTCTTGATTCAAAGATGATCTAATTTGGAAGGGTCCCCGCTCCGGTCTTTATTCTAAAGAAAGGGGTGGGTACATGACTAGGTCCTGCCCTAAGGGTGGGACCAGGAAGGGGGGTAGTTACACCCCTCTCCCCTGCCGGACTTTCCCCAGGCCAGGGCTGTCGCCCCTGGAACTGGTTCTAACCGGCAGATGCGTAGTGAGCACCGGGGTGCCACTCCGCAGTCACCTTCGCGCAAAAGCCCTACCTACCCAGAATACACAAACCCTGTCTGGGACGGTGCGAACACCGCCCTCGACAGGAAACCCTTTGTCCAAGCGCTCCTCGCTGGAAGGACTCCCAGCAGCAGGAGGTCAGACTCGTGTCTGTGGTGGCAGCATCCATTTTGTGGAGCTGAGGCTTTCGTTAACTTTAACCGGGGTTCACAGTTACGTACATGTCGTGTCCCTCTAGAAGGGCGGAATGCTAACCTCGTCGCCAGGGTTGGTGAGAGGGCAGCACCCCGATACGTACGACACCTTACTCGACATGTCTTGATAACGCGACACCGAAGTTACCGATGTGGTACGCGTTATCCTGGAACAGCCATTGGGTCTTTTCTCCGCAAGCTGCAACCGGCTCGGCTCGGGCCAGAACACAGTTCACACGAGCCCATGCACTCTGCCTTCAGGATTGTCAAGGCCTGCCATAGGAGTGACTGATAGGAACTCGGGTGTCCATTGTATGGTTAGATATAGAGCTACTATATCTAAAGCAAAGGGTGATTACACGACTTCGCCCCAGCTGCCATGCAGCCAGTTGTGTCAAATTTAGGAGGCCAGCCAGGGGTGGCATAATACATGCTGCAGCCCCTGGCGGCCCTGGGTACACCTATGCCCTGAGTTACAGGGTCTGATAAGGTGGCCCAGTACCAATTGGTAAATGCACCTAGGGTACATATCGTAATTTAGAAAGAGAACAGCCAGGCTGTGGGTCTGATTGGCAGGCCCACAGCCAGAGAAAGTCGTAAACCAGTGAAACAAAAGCAAAAAATCTGGGTGATCATAGGATTGCAGACCCTACTCTCCTACACCACCCACCTATACGGCCGAGGCAGATTACCATTGGACAAGGACAGTTAGGGGTGTTGTGAGTAAAGACGACACTGCGGAACAGGAGTTTGGGGATTTCGCATAAGGTTTTCTGCCGTTTTAGGGGCCTATGGTGAACAGCAGGAACATTCGCCAATTGACAAGGGTAGTTGAATCCACCGTGATTGAAACGGCTGGTGCCCTTAGTAACTTGACTGCGGAGCTCCAGTCGGACTGCCTTATGACTCTTCAGAACAGGGTTGACCTAGATGTCATACTTGCAGACTGTGGTGGGGTATGTAAGGTGATCCAATCAAGTTGCTGCATTTTCATCCCCGATAACGCTCCGACAGTATACCAGGCCATCTCCAAATTGCATAAGATCTCTGAGTCCATTCACGTGGATAAAGGAGACTGGTCCTTACTGGGGTGGTTCTGGGAACTGATATCTGCCTGGGGATGGAAAATTCTGATAGTCGTTGGGATGGTCTTGGCTATTCTGTTCATGTTCTGCCTGTGTGTACGGTGCGCTCCTGCAATATGTGGCCTCTGTGCTACATCATGTGTAAGGAAGCCTGTATCAAGAGATTAACTAAGTAATAGGATGATGCTACAGCAGCATCTCAATGACTTTATGTACACAGACCTGGACTCAGATTAGCATGAGTATAGGTTATTGCCTATATAAGGGCAAAAGGAGCGTCTGTGGTACTGAGAATTTTGGACCCTGCTATTGTGTGGTACCAAAGCTTTTCACTTGTGTCAAAAATATCATCATATCATGACGATTTTGGTATCGGCAGACCGGTAATGATTGAGATATTATACCTGTGCATTTGCGTCATGATTGAGTGACAAAATCACCCTGAAATCGTAGTTTCTGTCTTGAACCCTCGGGTTCCATTTTGTGAGTGGCATCCATTTTGTCATTGCCCTTACATAGTCAATTGACTAAGGCCGAATTCGATCTGAAAGGACACGTACACCTTTGCTGACTCCTCTGTGACCTGGGCAAGCTGACTCCACTGCCTCCAGCCAAACCTGTTCGGGCATTCCCCAACCCAATGGCCGACCGAGATTAGCATCAAAGCACAACATGTCATAAACCGTTCATCGCATACAAGCTATGGCTAATCACACACACACCTGTCCCTGTTTCTTCTTTATGACTAGTTTTACAAGGAGGAGGTGCCCGATTTTATTGGGGATTCATTGATATCTGATGGAAGTTCTGGGCCTTGCTGGGTAATCTATCACAAACTGGACAAACGAAAATATGGGCTTGCCATCATGACTCTGCTCTTTATTTGTAGTAGAAATATTTATATGACCAACTGTAAAAACAAAGAATTCTTGCCTGAAGTGTAATATTTTGTATAAAAAGAAAAGGCTGGTTCTGTAAAAACGAACAGTCTCCTGAGAACATACATGCGCTTCATGCTGTTGTACTTCTAGGATACCTGTTACTGGTTGCAGCCAATAAACGCGATCCTTGACATCACCTAGAAGACTCTGTGTTTCTGTGGTCCGAAACAGGAAGAACTCAAGAGGTCTTTGGGTGTTCCCCTGGCACCGCTGGGTCCATAAAAACCCGGTACCTCAGGGCGGGCCCTCGACAATGAAGACCCGCTAGAAGTAGGTCCCTACTTCTTTAAAAAGAACAGCCTTTTGTACAGGAAAGGGGGGGGGGCACAACAAACACCACAGTTGATAATCCCAGGGCCCTTCCCCGATAAGGTGTTGTTTCTTGCCCACAGTCATTTGCTGGGGGGTCACTTTAGCGACAAGAAGACAGGGCAGGCGATTCTGGAAAAGTTTTAGTGGCCAGGTGTCTATCAGCAAATAAAACAGTATTGTCGTGCATGCCCGATATGCCAAAACAATAGCAGATACCGACCCCCCAGAGTATCTCTGCAACCCCTACCCGTTATTGATATACCCTTCAACAGGGTAGGGATGGACATTATAGGCCCCCTCTTGCCCTCCAGAAGCGGGTGTCGGTATGCTTTGGTCTTGGTCGACTACGCCACTCGTTTTCCTGAGGCCGTCCCTTTAAGACAACCCACAGCTCAGAACATAGCCAAAGCCCTGATATCGATCTTCTCTAGGGTAGGTTTCCCTAGAGAAATCCTAACAGACCAGGGGACCCCCTTTGTGTCCACCCTCATGAGGCAGGTGTGTTCTCAACTAGGCGTTAAACAGATAAGGACCTCCGCTTACCACCCCCAAACGGATGGGCTCGTTGAGCGTTACAACACCACCCTAAAAACCACCTTGAAAAAATTGCTAGCCCTTGAGAGTAGGAGGTGGGAAGAAATGTTACCCCTAGCCCTGTTTGCGATCCGGTGCAAGGTGCAGAGCAGCACCGGATATTCGCCTTATGAACTCTTGTACGGGCGACCCCCACGAACCCTGCTAGATACGGCCAAAGAAGCTTGGGCGGCTGAACCAGATAGAACCAAACCCCTCCCCGAGTATGTGGAGAACCTCAAGACCCATTTGGGACAAATACGGGATATTGTGAGGCAGAATTTGGTAACCGCACAAGCAAAGCAGAAACAGCAGTATGATAAGGGTACAAAACCACAGTCTTTTCTCCCAGGAGACCTGGTTCTTCTCCTAATGCCATCCTCAAACCATAAGTTACTAGGTCAATGGCAGGGTCCTTTCTCTGTCCTACGACAAGTAACGCCGGTTACCTATGAGGTAGAAACAGACCCTAACCGGCATACCTCCCAGACTTAAAAAATGGGTAGGTCCTCGTCCCGTACTGTCCAGCACAGAAACCGGGAGGACTCTGTCATATGAGGTCTGTATGGATCAGGATTTGACAGAAAAACAGAGACAGGAGCTCCGTAAATCCCTGAGCCCGCTGCAACAGATTTTCTCATCATACCCGGGCCGTTCCTCTGTGATCTAACATGCTATCATAACAGAACCCGGGAAAACTGTACGACAACGACCCTATCGGGTTCCTGAGGCCCGTAGAGCTGTCATCAAGGAAGAGATAGACCAGATGATGCGTCTGGGCATCATAGAACCGTCTATCAGTAGTTGGTACTCACCCATAGTGTTAGTCCCAAAACCTGACGGGTCGATCAGGTTTTGTATCGATTTTCGAGAGGTGAATAAGATCTCATCCTTTGATACATACCCCCTGCCTCGTGTGGACGAGATGATCGAACGTATAGGGAAGGCCAAATATATCAGTACACTGGACCTCTGTAAAGGTTATTGGCAGATCCCATTAAGAGACGAGGACAAAAAGAAAAACGCATTTTCCACTCCCGATGGTCTGTATCAATTCACCATGATGCCTTTCGGCATTCATGGTGCTCCCACTACTTTCCAGAGGGCCATGAATCATGTGTTACGGCCTCATTCCCAATATGCAGGAGCTTATTTAGATGACATAATCATTTACAGCGACGATTGGGATCAACACCTACATCATCTACAAGAGGTAGTCTCCTCCCTGGGTTCTTATGGGTTCACCATTAACCCCCCAAAAACCACTCTAGCTGCCCAGTCAAGTACCTGGGTTATCTTTTAGGTGAGGGTGTTATCCGACCCCAGAACAAGAAAATCATCGCCATACAGGCAATCTCCTTTCCACGAACAAGAAAAGAACTCCGAGCATTTCTAGGACTCCTGGGGCATTATAGGAGATTCATCCCTAACTTTTCGCAGACTGCAGCACCACTAACTGATCTTTTGAAAAAGTCTATGAAGACTGAAGACTCTCTGAAACACCCTGACCCCCGTATGCTACAAGCATTTCACCAACTGAAACAGTCCCTTATGTCTGGTCCTGTGCTCATAAGCCCAGACTATTCCCTACCCTTTATCCTTCAGACGGATGCGTCGGAACAGGGTTTAGGAGCCGTCTGTCACAGAAGGACCACAATGGTGAAGCACGGCCTATACTTTTCTTGAGCAGGAAGCTATTCCCTAGGGAGATGAACTACGTCGTAGTTGAAAAAGAGGCCCTGGCCATCAAATGGGCGGTTGTAAGTCTCAGATACTATCTGGAGGGGCGAGAATTTGTTTTGTACACCGACCACGCCCCACTGGAATGGATGGCCCGCAACAAAGGACACAACGATCACGTCCTTCGTTGGTTTTTTGTCCCTACAACCCTATAGGTTCAAGACTTTACATAGAAAAGGTGTTGATCAGGGAAATGCCGACTACCTCTCCCGATATCCCCCCCCTCCAACCAGATCAAGAAGGACAGCTAGGGGAAGGGGATGTGAACAGGACCGCCCCCTACCTCGCCTAGTCCGCCATGTCACTCAAGGTCCCGGACATCTCCGACCGGTCCTCCGGCCTCCCAAGCATCCCGGACTCCATCCTTCTCTCTTTCTTTGCAGGACCCAATCACGACAAGCGGAAAACCGGAAGGACTCCCGAGTAACCCCGGAAGTCCATCCCCCTACTCGGAGCCGGAACACGGAAAAGCCGGAAGCGTGGACAGCAGTTTGTTCAAGGAGTTGGACTCGTGGCAGGAGACAGCTTGCGGTGAACCTGAGAAGAGAGTCGGTGAAGATGAGGAAGACGAGGAAGTCTGGTCCGAGGACTGGTGGAGTCCGGTGGAGGACGCTGGAGAGCGGCCGCAACTCACGGGAGAGTTGCGGCGGGGCACGTGAGTAACGAACCCTTTGTATATTGAAGAGTGTAAATAGTCGTAGCTTAAAACAGTCACAATCGCATGTTTGCACTTACCACTGTATATATTTTGTATATTATCCGTTCCGTCACGGACGTCACTGTACAGACTCCCCGCACTTGTTCACGCCAGCATCAACCCCTCTTTTTCCCTGATTCTCTTTTTCCTTTCCCTCTTGACCCATTCCCTACCCCCCTCACGGTCCGTTCCTGTCCCACACACCTGGTGACGGTATTCGGTACGAAAGCAACGTACAACAGTCAAACTAACGGCCCTTTCTCTTTCTCTCCTTCCCATACTTCAGAGGAACCACCATCCCGGTGACCGGCCAACTGGACCTGCTGGACGACCCCAGCCAACGCCTACCCAAGAACCAGCCCTTCCTAGGAACTACTGTGACGACTTACGACCAAGCATCACCCGAAGCCACCCCTGTCCCTTTTTCTCTCACGAACTGAAACCTCTGTATACTAAGAATAAAAACCGGCTCAGTAATAGCCTACTATATACGGCCTCCATGCCTGTTATTCCGGTCTGCACACAGCCCACGATCACAGCCCCTAAATCTGAAAAAAAAGAGAAAGGCAAATACCAGGGCCCTTGAATGGGTGCGAGCTGCAGCAGGCAGCGCTGCAATCACTGCAGCCGGTACCATGATTATTAGCGGCGGATCCCTCAACCAGGAGCTAGCTCCCAAAACAAACTCCTCGTTCAGGCAGCAGGATTTGATGCTCCCGTGATGACATCAGGCTGACGGTTAGAGCCGCGCAGGAGTAAATCAAAATCACAACCCTGATATTTACATTGTAGCAGTTAAGTGGAGCTCAGCTGCAACCCACAAGTCTGCAGGAGCAGAGCAGATATGCCACTGGCAGCGTGCTGCCACAAACTCAGTTTTAAGTGGCACTTTCAGTGCCAGGTGACAGACAGCATAGGTGTGACAATGCATTTCAGTGCAGTAATGCGAAGTACAGCACTGAAAGGCGTTAGTCTAACACCTGATGCGTGATACTTGACAGGACTGAACACAAAAACATTTTTGGAAACACTACATTTCCCATGACTCCATACAGTCACCTGACCAACCAAAGAGACCCAGCCCTATATAACCCATCAACATCGCTTTCTTTGCTGCTTCGCAGCCAGTTAAGTGCACTACTCATTATGTCTTTATGAAGTTGTACTATTGTATATTATTACATGGTTTTGCTTTATTGCACGTTTTAGCGATTCACACACTTTTTATCTGTGATTACCAGGTGTTACTGTGCATTTTGATACTGTGGTCCTACCGCACCTCTCGCAGTTCACTCTGTTTTGCTTTGGGAGCATGCTGCTTCCCGACGGGACACTCGCCTCCCTTGTCTTATTTAGTGGAGCGGGAGAAGGGAGCGAGGACGCGTGTGGGTCTGACGCATGTTCCGCTCTTTGTCTTTAGAATGCTGGGCGACCCAGCACATGCAAGGTGGCCATTTTGTTTGCATCCAGGGATCAGAGGCTTAAGCTGAACACTTGAAGACGCGTTAAACTTCTTTTCTGTCCCTGCCCTCAAGTACAACTCCCAGTTTACGCCCTGTTACCTCTGCTTATGCACAGGGTTGGAAAATTCGTAGGCTCTGCCTAGAGTTGATTGTGCATGCGCTCCCTCCACCCTTTATTGAAGTTTTCAGTACTCAGAGTTACTTTGCTACTTATTGAGGTTTGCTTGCTCCTCTGCTAAGCTTTGATCTTTGGTCTTTTTACCCCTCCTGCTGCTACTTTGCCTCTGCTGTGTAGACAACTTCATTATGGCTGAATATACTGGAAAGGGTTATTATTATGAGGACCCGGCTGGGTCTCTGGAGCAAGACTGTGTGAATGCTTTGGACGTTGGGGTCTAGCATTCAGTCAACAAACCCCTGGTAAGGGACATTGAGCCCTTGAAATGCCACCTCTGTGGCTATGATGAGCAGCAGGGTTGGATGCCTACCCCCACCCCTGTGCCAAGACCACTGGAAAAGTCCCTAGAGATCCCCATGCAGCTGACTTTGAGATGTTGGCCAACTCTCTCGCTACAGTTCATGACTATAGCACCTCATCCTCTATTCCAGGACCTGATCCATTTCTGGATGTTGATTCCAGCTCCTTTTCTGACCAGAGCTCAGACCATGAAGAAGCGCACAGCCCTAGTGCATGTAAACTCAGAGAGCGTCATGTAGGTCCCACTCCTCTGGCCAAGTGGCTTAAATTTGAGGCCTCTGAAATTGTCCATCCGAAATTTACTGCATGGCTCCCTCCGCAAGAAGTGGCAGACTACGTACAGTCACATATCCGACAGGCCTTTGATAAAGGTGTACGAGGTTGGTGTCAAGAACAGTCAAGATGTTTAGTTCCTCATTAGCAGTACCCTCAAAAAACCCACCTCCCGGTAGCTTTGACTCGGAGTACAAAAACACCAGAGGATCAAAGTGGCCAGACGAGGGGAAGGGAATTAGGGAGGGTACTGCGGGGAGGGAGATCTGGAACGAAAGCAATCAGCAGTTGAGCTCTTGTTCTTTATCTTGATCTATTACTTTACAAACATTATATATTCTAAGAACCCCATTACCTGTAAGAGAAAATATCAGCAAGTCTTTCATAGAGATCACAAAATAAAAATAAGCGTGAAAATAACTCCTTGATTTTTTCCAATAAGATATTCACAGGATCAAGACTACTTTCTTGAATAGCTTCAATAATGTCATTGAAGATACTTGCCAAATGTTAATTCTTACCGTATCACACCAGACACTAAACTTTAGATAATTATAACTGAACAGCTATTCTCAGGATTACAGTTCTTATTATGTGCGCATTCTAGCTTTCAACTACTCACACTAGCATCATTATTTTAGCCATAATGACATTTAACATTATACTTGTAATTGTCTCATACAAATCCTTGAATGACTATTAGCTCAATGGTTGAAATGCTTGTTAATTAAATCAGAACATTCTGCACATAGGAATTGTACAATAGAAGTTGCACTTCCGTTCATGAAGAAAATCTGCTCTGAGTTTTTATGAGAGAGATGTCCAAATAGCCCAAGAACTTAGAGGATTCAATTTGTTAACTGAGGGAAACCGTTGTCTCCTACCTTAGGATGTTGTTTCAGAGCCAGGAAAACTATACGAGGAATCTTACTGGTACAAGGAATATTACCGGCAGAGCCCCACAAAGACGCAAAGCAGGAGGAAGACTCTCAGAGCGAAGCTGCTAGAATAATCCGCAGGGAGCAGCTGGGTATGGCTTCTTATACTGCGGAGACACGAGTACGGTGGCCGCAAAGCAGCATAATGTTGAACAATGCAAATCTGGCTACAAGGAAAATAAAATATATAAATAATGCAACAAAAGGAGAATAAATAAAACGGAACTGGTGTACATAATTCCTTGGTGTTTCGATCCTTCATTATTTGTTAAAAACGGGCACTACTGCTGTACTGTCAATAAAGGGCATGATGAACATATGAATTTAGGCGATGGATACTGTTACAGTTCGTGCAATGAGAGTATCAAAGCATACTGCAAGGCTGTCAGTGAGTGAATAGACATGCAGCAAAACACAGTTTCTATACAGACTAGTTTGTGACTCTGAAGGATCATGACAGTTGGTTACGTTCCGAGTGCCCTAGGCCTGACTTTCCGGGCAAGGTCATGAGACCCCTGAAGTTGATCCTACCCTTGTCACATACCTAAAAAGTATTCTAAAGATCCGAAGAAAGGGATCGATATAGCCTGGTGTTCGTGTCAGGATAAACTGCTGGACATGTCCGGTCCTTTTGTAGTAGTGGGCCTCAGCAAGGCCTACCAGTGCTAGGGGTTCTCCCTTCTCTGCACAGAGTCCTCAGAGCAAGAGGAAGAAGTTGGCACAGAAGCTGGATTAGAAAATACAGAGTTTATTAAACCTCATGAGGTGGGACTACATTCACACAGTACCCTCGATAATGTATGAAGTAGCACACTGAATGGAAGGAGCTTGGTCCTTTTATACCCACACAGGGGCTCAAATGAAGGCGGTACAAGTACAAAATGCTGGGTTTAGGTACATATAAGGTCATACAGAAAATGCACAGTCAACAAGTGGGAGGAGCTAACAGTTGCTAATTCTGGTGAACACATCCTGACAGTTACAGACTGGGGACAGCTGCAAGGACAGCTGCAAGCTCAACTGAGCCTGTGCGAAGCAGAAAAGGCTAAATCTATCTCGTCTCTAGGCAGATTTCAAGAGCAGTTAACAGGAAGTTAGGACAGAGCACATGGTAGCACATGGCAAGCAAAATGGCTGACAGAAATACAAAATGGATTCCACAAAACGGACAAGATAATCTCTAAATACAGGATGGCTTCTGCTAATGCTAACCTAATCGCTGCCAAATTACAACAGACGACCCTTTTAGCATTAGCTGAAGACAGTTGTTTATCTGGGGTAATCTAGATATGCATCCTGTACATTGATGCTCATAATCTCAATGATCTCTTTATTTAGCATTTGTTGTTCTTTTATTTCTGCAATATTTCTCTTGGCAGGTGTACAAACAGTGATGCACATGGAGCAAAGCACAGGATCACATTGTATACAAGTACAGCATGTAAATAATATCCCCAACAGTATACATAAAATAGTCAGTAGTTTCCAGCCCCAAGTAGGAAAAAGTGTCCAGAACCATGTCGAAAAAGTCCTGTGTGAATCTCTGCAGCAATCTTATGCAGTTTTTATATTGCGTCGTATACTGAAGGTGAGTGATCTGGTATAAATACACAGCAACTGCTACAGATGATGCGACATGCAACACCTCGATCAGCCAAAATCACATCAAGCACCATTCTGTTTTGGAGTGCTATAATCCTTGCAATTTGCAGTTCCTCTGTAATGTTCCCAAGTGCCATAGCTGTATGATTGGTGACAGCTTCCACAACATGAGTCAATCGCCTTATCTTTCTGCTATTCAATGCAGCACCCACTAAGAAGAACAATCCTAAGTTAAAATCAACATATTGTTGTAGAGCAGTGTCAGTTTGATCCACCTCATCAGTACTTATTGTCCTCTTATTTCTGTTCTTGGAAATGTCATTGTACAATTTGAAGTCGAGGTGATATGACGCAGGTGCCAAAAAAACAGGGGGCAACAGAAAGGACACATAGCAGACCCCTGACCACCCAACCGGTTGTTGATAGTATCCCTTATTTCCGCACACAAAATAAGTATTGTGTGAGGCTGAAAAACTATTCTTATCAGCACCTTCAATACTCAGTGGTAAAATACATTCACTCTGTCCCACTGGAATTCTCCCAACACTACATATACACAAATCTGCTTTAGCTCTTCTCACAGAAATTACAAAAGGTCCATTGTTCTTAATGTTTCTAATGTTTGTAAAGACATATGGTGTCGAAATATTGTCAGGTTGATACTCTTCCCATTCCCATTTAGTCCCTTTAGCTTGAGGATAACCATCTGTATCTTGATAGCATACCTTATTCAGACGAAAGTTAATCCCACCTACTGAAGGCTTTGCAAAAGCAAACAAAAGTGCATACCAAGCTTGACATGAACCATTATGGGAAAACTGCAGAGGAATAAAAGGTGTTCCTCCCTTTTTCTGGTGAGCAGGTATCATCCCACACACCCAACAGTTGGTGGTATTCGAGGCATTATGTGTATGATGCTACATTTGAATAAAAGTGTTGTTTAAGTAGGATTGTCGATGCTTCTGCTCGTGATAGGGAAGCGTGAAATAGTGATGTTTCATTGGTACTGTAGTAGTGGCAACAAAAAGCTGTCGAGCAGGAGCCACTTTTTCAACAAAGTAGGTGATTATTGCCATAACAACCAGAGCAACAACAAACCCTACAGCACAAATGATTATTTTGTTATGCATTTTAGCAACAGCGATAATTGATCTTTCTACAAACTCGTTGAAACAATCGTTGGAGCTCTTGTCCCTGGGCAGCCGCTGATTTCTTCACCACGGGCCAAGACGGGTGTCACTACACTACGCAGGACTGATCCCCCCCCCTTGCCACATCGGCGTTCCGTTTCACTAACCCAGGGCAGTAGCTCAACCAGTCTTTTTCGGCAAATCAGATTCTTTCCTTGGTCTCAGCTGATATTGGGATTCTCCAGCGATCGTGTGGTCCGGGAAGTCTTCCGCAGATTCGTCAGGTGAGATACAGGGCCTGTCACCTTGCCTTTTCCCACTAGTCCCCCAGAGTCACCGTCCTTTCTTTCATTTAACAAACTTAACCAGGACGAGGCTATCAGACTACTTATTCACTGCAAATCCGGTGCCCTCTCTGATCCTGTCCCCGCAAAAATCATGGGAGAACTGGCGCCTTCACTCGCCTGCCCCTTCCTCTCCATCTGGAATGCCTCCCTTCACCATGGCTTCTTCCCTACCACCTGGAAGGAGGCCTTGGTGATCCCTATTCTAAAAAAAGCAGACGCAGATTCCACTGTTTTTGCTAATTATCGTCCCATTTCCCTTCTTCCTAAACCCGCCAAAGTTCTGGAAAAAGCCGTGCAGCTACAACTCACGGAATACCTAGAAAACCATTCTCTGCTGCATGGATCACAATCCGGATTCAGAGCCGGATTCAGCACTGAGACGGCCCTGCTGGAAGTATCCGAAACAATTCGAGAATGCGTGGACAGGGGCGAGGAGGCCATGCTGGTTCTCCTCGACCTGTCCGCAGCATTCGATACGGTCTCTCACCCCATCCTCCTTGACCGACTCAAGCAGATAGGCATTGGTGGCACTGCCTTCAGCTGGATCGAGTCCTTCCTCTCATCCAGAAGTCAAAGGGTACTGTTGCGTCCCTTCAAGTCTGAGAAAAAACCTCTGTCATGTGGGGTGCCGCAAGGCTCCGCCCTCAGCCCCCTGTTCTTCAACGTCTATCTTGCCCCCTTGGCCGACGTTGTGGAGTCCTACGGAGTCAGGGTGGTCTCTTACGCTGACGACACACAGTTGGTGTTCTCCTTCAGGGACCACTCGGACTCCGTATTCATCAATTTTCGCCAATGCCTTAACAACATCAGTGTCTGGATGACCGCGAACCACCTCAGATTGAATGCAGATAAAACGGAGGTTCTGTTTTTTAATCAGAAAACCTCCATCCCCTCCTCTTGGTGGTGGCCCACGGCGCTTGATCCCGCCCCGTCCCCCGTTCACTCGGCGCGGAATCTAGGTTTCCAATTTGACGACTCCCTGTCATGCAAAACCCAGGTTAATAAAGTCACCTCCGCCTGCTTTATGAAACTGCGCATGATCAGAAAAATCCTTCCCTATCTCCCCCTGGATTCCCGCCGTACAGTCACCCAAGCCCTCATCACGTCCCACTTGGACTATGCCAATAGCCTCTATGCTGGTGCCCCCCAGTACCTGATAGGCCGGCTGCAGATTGTCCAGAATGCTGCAGCCAGACTGATCGGTAATATCCCGTACCGTCAATCTGTTTCTGCTTATCGGAGGGAACTCCACTGGCTTCCAGTAGCTAGCCGCATTCAGTTTAAGGTCCTCACCCTCACCTATCGAGCCGTCAACGACTGCGGACCTACTTATCTGAAAAAACGGGTTTCGATATCCCGCTCCACCAGATCCCTGAGATCTAATGACCTCCGCCTCCTGATCTCGCCCCGTTTTAGATTATCTAGAACTGGTGGCAGAGGGTTCAGTGTCATTGCTGCCAAATTGTGGAACTCCCTTCCAATTGAGCTGAGATTCTGTCCCTCTGAATCCATCTTCCGAGCCAAACTTAAAACCTGGCTCTTTTCCGGACTTTAGTCTCTCCACTGCTCCTCCTGCTTCACTCCCCCTTTCCCTTGGTAAACTCTGGATTTTAGCGCCGGGACACCCCTTCGGGGGTAGCTGCGCGCTCTACAAACTACATAAAATAAATAAAATAAATAAATAAATAAAAATAAAATAAATAAAATAAATAAATAAATTTCTCAGTCTCCAGAATCTCTCGATGGTCGGTCAACACAGCAGGTTCCACCAAGGCAGGCGACACACGTTTGCAGTGTGTGCTATGGACCCAGTTCTTCTTGTTCGTCACTCGAACTGCTGTCCTTGTTGTTAGGAGCACCTGCTCCGTTCCTCGTCACCTCGGTTCCAAACTGTTCGATCTGTCGAAGACCTTGACCATCACGTGGTCGCCAGGACGGAGTTCATGGGCCTCACCTGTAGATCTGTCATGAAGAGCTTCTCGAACCTGTTGATGAATAGAGATCAAACTGTTGGTTAACTGTGCCAAATAATCATTCATCAGAACACATGGAACATCATGTATGGGGCATGGCTTAGGAACTCCCCAAATGTTCATTGGTCTCCCAAAGACCACTTCATATGGGGTAAGGCCAGATCGTGAATGTGGCACCGATCTTATGGACAACAATGCCAAGGGTAGTACATCTGGCCACTTCAAGGATGTGGAAGCCAGTATTTTCACCAACTTAAATTTCAAAGTAGCGTTGTACCTCTCCACTAATCCTGCTGATTGCGGGAGGAAGACTGCATTGAATTTCTGCTTGATCCCTAATCCTTTCAGGACATGCTCAACATCTTGCCCAATAAAATGAGGTCCGTTGTCACTCTAAAAAAGTTTACAAAAACCATATCTAGGGAAAAACTCCTTTAGAAGCACCTTCGCTGTGGTGAGAGCAGTATTATCCTTTGTAGGGTAGGCCTCTATCCATTTACTCAAGGCACATACCACCACTAGGACGTATTTCAGATTATTGCAGCGTTCAAGTTGGATGTAATCCATCTTCAAAACTTCAAAAGGTGCGGTTGGTGTAGCAAACCCTCCTGTAGGAGTCCGGGTCCCTTTCCCAGGAATATACTGCCAACAGATCAAACAGGACTGTACTACTCTTTTAGCTGTGCTGGCAATTTTAGGATGCTCCCAAACTTGTGTAAGCAATTTAGTTATTGCTAGAGCTCCAACATGTGCCAGCCCATGTGCCATTTGAACCATAGGTTGTAAATAGGTTGCAGGCAATTTCCATTTATCCATGTCTTTGTTGCGCCAACAACCCTCATCGTCCAATATTCCTTCTTTAGCCCATTGCTCAAGTTCCGCTACAGAAGCAGATCTCTGTACATCTAACACTTCCTTTCTAGCATCATGCCATCGCTCAGCTTGAGACTTAACTACATATATAGAAGTAGTGCTTCGTTGCATTGCAGTCTCACGAGCTACGCAATCTGCAAAGGCATTACCTTGTCCTATCTTATCAGTCACTTTCTTGTGTACACTACACTTCACAATCGCTATCTTTTTTGGATATGTCAGTGCAGTCAAAAGGTTATGTACTAATTCTCCATGCATTATCTGCATCCTGTGGGATGAAGAACGCCTCTTTCCTTCCAAAGCGGGCCAAAATCAGGGGCCACTCCAAAAGCATAGCGGCTATCTGTATAGATGTTCACACACAAGTCAGTGCTAAGCTCACAGGCTAGTGTCAAAGCTATTAGCTCAGCTGCTTGAGCTGACTTCTGCGGTATGCGAGCTGTTTCCATTACTGTTTGAACTGTCGTAATTGCATATGCAGCTGTGGTCGTGCCATCTGGTAACTTCAAACAGGACCCATCAACCCACAGTTCCCCATCTACATCTGGAAGGGGCGTATCTTGCAAATCAATGCGACCCTTTGTCTTTTCCTCAGTAAGGAATATACAATTGTGAGGCTCCTTTGACTGAGACTGAGTCGCAGGATATGGCACAAAGTGGCTGGGTTTAGTGTCGCACATCTCTTCAAGGTAATATGAGGTGCTAACAGTGTCAATTCATATCCTGTCAAGCGGGCACTAGTTAAGTATTGTGTCTTGGTCTGATTCAAAAGGGCATCTACTGCATGGGGTACTAGCACCAACAGTTTATGTGATAGAACTATCCCTTCACTCTGACGTATGGACACAGCTGTTGCTGCAACTGAACGAAAGCACCTAGGTAATGCACGAGCAACAGGATCAAGGACAGCTGAAAAGTAAGCGCAGGGCCACTGCTTATCACCATGTGTCTGTATTAAAACTGACAATGCGCATCCATCTTTCTCATGTACATAGAGTGTAAAAACCTTTGTGTAATCTGGAGTGCCTAACACTGGTACAGAACAAAGAGTTTGACGTAACTGATGAAAAGCATTCTGACATTCATCTGTCCATGGAAGGGGCACTGGAGTGTCTTTTGTCAAAAGTGCTAGCAGAGGTTTAACAATGTGTGAAAATCCTAATATCTATTGCCTACAAAACGAAGTCAGACCAATGAATACATGGACATCTTTCTGAGTGGAAGGTACCGGTGTGTCTAAAATTGCTTGAATGCGGTCTGATGTAAGTGCACGGCCCTCCTTAGACAGAAGGTCACCTAAGGTCTACAATATTGTAATTTATTTTGTGACACTTTATGATGGTGTGTAGTAAGAAAAGAAAGCAAAGACAAAGTACACTCTTCACATAGTTCAGGCGTATCGGCTGCCAACAAGATGTCATCGACATATTGAATGAGAGTCACCCCTTTAGGTAAGATGAAAGAATTAAGTTGTCTTTTCAGTGCTTGGCTATAGATACTAGCACTCTCAGTGTACCCTTGAGGAATTCTACAAAATCTGTATGATGGATTATTTAAAGTGAAACCAAACAAATATCTGCTATCAGGATGAATAGGGATCGAGAAGAGAGCATTCTTCAAATCAATCACGCTAAATGTAGTCGCTGTCGAGGGAACCAAAGTAAGTAGTGTTGTTATGTCAGAAACCACTGGGTATTGTGGTACTACAATCTTATTAACTTCTCGCAAATCAATAATGAATCTGTAAATCCTAGTATCAGTATCCTTTTTCAAAATGGGCAGAATAGGACTGTTACAAACATTGTAAGGGACTTCCTCCACAACCCCCACTTTAATCAAATCATGGACAATGTGAATGAGTGCTTCTTCACCTTCCTGAGAAATGTTATATTGAGGCAAGCGCGGCAATGAAGCGCCCTCCTTGACACTAATATGCACTTGTGGAATAACCATTTGTCCTACATCAGTGTCTGAAGTAGCTCACAAAGCACTAGGGAGTAAAGCTAATGCAGTATCTTCTTTAACCAAACAAGATCTCTCAGTCGTAGGGTAGTTGTCATTCAAAATAACACATACTCCTTCAGGAGAACATCGTATCGTAGCCCTGAAATACTTGAGCATATCAAGACCCACAATATTGTCTGGTGTGCTCGGAGAGAGCAAAAATGGACATGGAGCAGTAAACTTATCAACATGGAATGAGAGTGGTTGTGTCAATGGGCTAAGGGAAGGCGTTCCATCGAACCTTATCAATGTAATGGTTGAGCCAGACAGGGGAGCCCTTGGAACCAATTGTTTAGATAAGGCGCTACGATTAGCTCCTGTATCAACCAGAAACTGATCAGTAGAACCCAAAACATATGCTGTAACATAGGGACCCTCTCATCTACTGGAACTTCACTGATTCCTTACCCCATCCTAGGCAATCCTATCCATAAGCAGAATCTTGAAAATCAGACGGCACATAGTCGGACATTTGATATTGGTTCCTTCTATCAAAAGTGTTAAACCCATCCTGTCCATGTGTATTAGCACCAAACCTGGCACGATCATTCGTGCTTCCTCTAGGACCTGAATATCCTGAACGACTTCTCATTTGTCCCCGACCACGTGGGCACTGCTGAGCACGTAGTACTGAACAATCTGAAATCCAATGTCCAAACTTCTTGCAATACGCACACTGGTCAACAGACAAATTCGAACGAGTATAGGAAGGAAAAGACGAACCATAGGATCCACGTCCACCTCTATCATTACCTCTAGAAGACGGACCATAAGCCTGAGCCAACATAACCTTCGTTTTGAACTCTTTAGTCTTTTTATCCCCATTTCCCTTTGCTTCTAATTCCTGGCGTTCATAATACTGAGCCATAGTCAAAAGAGAAACCGGAGAAGAGGTAGTCCATGAACTCTCACTGGCCTTTAGGCGACTAGCTGTTCCTGGTAACAGGTTTGCGACATATTTATCGACGAACAGATGCCTGCCTGTATCCCCTGTCAATGACTGGCCACTAAAATCGTGGAATGCCTCCTCAAAGCGTGTAAAGAAATCTGAAAATGATTCATCTGCCTTTTGCTTACACGACGCTAACACAGTCCAATCTATCTTTTTAGGGGGAATAATCGTCTTTAACTTAACTAATATAGCTGAAAGGAGATCTAAAATTAATTTACACGGTTTATGTGCAGGCTCCCGCTATACATCCATTTGTTCTAACTCTTTCCATAATGCCCCAAAAGTTGCACGATCATCAACTTTACGCACAGTTCTCCACATGTCAGGCGGCAATATCAATCTGAAAAACAAATCAATATCAGGCAAAGTCATGGTACAAGAGCTAATAGCACCCTCAACTTCCTCATAAAAAGCTGCTGGATTTTTGCGCAGATCATGCAATGCATTTTTAAGGGCCATAACATCCGCTCTATTCCAAAGAGTGTAAACCCAATTACACATAAAGTAACCCTTTGCATCAATAGACGTCTTATCATCACTCGTACCTACTCCTTTAGGAGGAACATACAAAGGTGCGGCTTCCCGCATAGGTTTTGCATGAGCTATCATAGTCTTATCTGTTCCGAAGATAGAAGCATGTGCCACGCCGGTCTGAGATGTTTGTGCAGCTGCGTCTGCTGCCTTTTTCTCCTCTCGCAAATGGACTGCCTCAACACGTAATTTAACCAAACGCCTGATTGTATCAGCCACCTGAGAAAAGACAAAAAGACCATCACAAATTTGTTTATAATCCTGTGCTACATCATCAGGCTCCAATTCATCAGAATGTTTCCTAAACTGCTCAACGACCTCTGCGGCAAATACCTCGGTAAAATATATTTTTTGCTCCCTTTCCTGCCAATTTTTCATCTCCTCTAAAAGCTCAGAAGCAGGGGCGGTACTGCGAAGGGCTTTTCGGGCAGCAGATTTAAGCTCAGAAGAACTCTGGGCGGGCAGCATAGAACACGTTTCTCGTGCTTTCTCCTGCTCTGTAGGAGAATCCTCATCTGACTATAAGGAGCAGGAGAAAAAATATACGGAGGTGGAGAACGATCTAATAACAAGAAATCATCTTTCGGTTTATTAAGGATAGGATAAAGGGGTTGCCTAACAGCATATTGGCCAGTTACCTGTAAATGGCACTCCCTATCCTCTCTGTCTTTTAATTCTTTTATTTCCTTGTTTTTTAACTCTAATGCTTTCGCATAAATGATCTTTTGCTGTTCTTTTTCAATCAAGGCTTGCTCACGTTTCATTCGTTCACGCACTTCTTTCTCCCACATTCGCACACAGTCAAACATATCTTGCCTAGTCTTTCGCTTAAACATACATTGTTCCACATACTGAATCTTTCGCAAATCAAATGACCCATGCATGGGCCAACGCAACTCAGGATCCTTACGAGTGTATTTATTCCATAACGTGCTGTACATTATAGAAGAAATACCATACTTAATATACATGTCCCTATTAGGCGACCCTCCGACGGGGCCGGTTGTGCATCATCGAGTCTCAAACTGGTACCTCTACAAAAGCAACACATCCTACGAAGTGTGCTAGAAACAGGCATGCCAAAAATAGTGCAAAATATGCAGTATTATAATCAAAGTAGCGCTTAAAGTACTCTTTGTACGTTGCACCGTTCAAACAAATTCAAATAGAGAAAAATCTCCTCATTACCTGCCTATATAAATTGCAATTTATATATACCGTACAAACAGATACAAATATTGGCCAATCCTTCAAATCAAAAGCCACAGTAAGTGTTACTAAACGGATCACTGAAATAATATCGAGCCCATTAATATCGAGTTACAAAAATATCGATGACAAAATATCGAGGGACAAAATATCGAGTTTCTATCTTCATACAGGTAAGTACAAAAATATCGACTCTAAAATATCGAGTGTAAATAATATAGACTGTCAAAATATCGTTTTTTTTATGTCTTAAAATTAAGTTAAAACTAATATAATAATAAATATATTTAATATAAACTTAGTTAAAATGATTAAATAAATATAATATTAATAAATTATTAATGTAAATTACAAAAATATATAACAAAAATATTAAATATATATATATATATAAATACATATTATTAACTAAACATATATAATATTTGTACCGTAGCATAGCAAAATGGTTAAAATTTATTGTAACAACTATAGTGAATTCAACAGTAGAAAAACGCTGGATAGCGTAGGGGTAAAAATTACTATTCCCACTCCAGTGGGTGCAACAGTAGGGAAAACGTTGGAAAGCGTAGGGGTAAAAATTACTATTCCCACTCCAGTGGGTGCAACAGTAGGGAAAGCGCTGGATAGCTTAGAGGTAAAAATTACTATTCCCACTCCTGTGGGTGCAACAGTAGGGAAAGCGATGGATAGCGTAGGGGTTAAAATTACTATTCCCACTCCAGTGGGTGCAACAGTAGGGAAAGCGTTGGATAGCGTAGGGGTAAAAATTACTATTCCCACTCCAGTGGGTGCAACAGTAGGGAAAGCGTTGGATAGCGTAGGGGTAAAAATTACTATTCCCACTCCAGTGAGTGCAACAGTAGGGAAAGCTTTGGATAGCTTAGGGGTAAAAATTACTATTCCCACTCCAGTGAGTGTAACAGTAGGGAAAGCGCTGGATAGCGTAGAGGTAAAAATTACTATTCCCACTCCAAAGAGTGCAACAGTAGGGAAAACATTGGATAGCGGAGGGATTAAAATTACTATTCCCACTCCAGTGGGTGCAACAGTAGGGAAAGCGTTGGATAGCGTAGGGGTTAAAATTACTATTCCCACTCCAGTGGGTGCAACAGTAGGGAAAGCGTTGGATAGCGTAGGGGTAAAAATTACTATTCCCACTCCAGTGGGTGCAACAGTAGGGAAAGCGCTGGATAGCGTAGAGGTAAAAATTACTATTCCCACTCCAAAGAGTGTAACAGTAGGGAAAGCTCTGGATAGCATAGGGGTAAAAATTACTATTCCCACTCCAAAGAGTGCAACAGTAGGGAAAACATTGGATAGCGTAAGGGTTAAAATTACTATTCCCACTCCAGTGGGTGCAACAGTAGGGAAAGCGTTGGATAGCGTAGGGGTAAAAATTACTATTCCCACTCCAGTGGGTGCAACAGTAGGGAAAGCGTTGGATAGCGTAAAGGGTTAAAATTACTAATCCCACTCCAGTGGGTGCAACAGTAGGGAAAGCCCTGGATAGCGTAGGGGTTAAAATGACTATTAATTAATTAACAATTAACAATTTTAATTAATTTACATAATTAATTAATTATTAATAAATTACTTCCCACCCTATCCCCCTATAAACTCACAACCCACTACAGAAAATAATTTACTAAATTTTAATTATTTATCAATTAAATATTTAAAATTAATTACCAATTATATTTTAATTATTTACCAATTAATAATTAATTAACAATTATTATTAATTTACATAATTAATTAATTATTATTAAATTACTTCCCACCCTATCCCCCTATAAACCCACAACCCTCTACAGAAAATAATTTACTAATTATTAATTATTTATCAATTAAATATTTATAATTAATTAACAATTATATTTTAATTAATTACCAATTAATAATTAATTAACAATTATTATTAATTTACATAATTAATTAATTATAGTAAAATTACTTCCCACCCTATTCCCCTATAAACCCACAACCCGCTACAGAAAATATTTTACAAAAAATTAATTATTAATCAATTATTATTTTTTACCAATTATATTTTAATTATTTACCAATTAATAATTAATTAACAATTATTATTAATTTACATAATTAATTAATTATAATTAAATTACTTCCCACCGTATTCCCCTATAAACCCACAACCTACTACAGATTTATATTACAAAATTATTAAAAAATATTAAAAACGACCTTATTTTTTTTTGTCTATATTCTATCTAGTCAATATTATGTCTAGTCTATATTTTTCTTTTTTTTTTTTTTTAATTTTTCAAACCTTTATTGTGCATAAACAGCAGAACAAATACGGGCCTACAACCCTCGGGCCGGCCACGAAACATCATCAGCACCGGTGCATGCAATACAATCCCCCCAGCAGCTATAATAGGACTAGCGAGCAATGAACTTTGCATCAGAATGAGTCTTATCATCGGGGGAGAGGAAAAATGAAGGTTAATTTTTAAGTTTTTAAAGCGTTTTCACCAAAAAGAGACAGTGAAGAAAAATAATAAGAAGATTCGAGTCCGCACAATATCTTCACGCTACGGGCAGGCGACGTTATATACTGAAAACATCGACGAAGGTTAGCAACAGGTATATCGTGGCGGTGCAAAACAGTGGCAACAATTTCCTAACGCTCATGCACCCCAAACATCATCGCTCCAACCCTACCAACCCCAACCCAGTCCCGGAAACGAATCAGAAACCAAAGTACAGAAAATGGAAAGAAAGGCCCATAGAACCAAGCGTACAGCAAATTACCCCACCCACCCTGCAACATTGTGGAGGCTACGGCCTGCCCCCCCCCCCCCACAGAGTGCCTGTCGCCCCAGAAACCCGAAATATAGAAAGAAAGAATAAGAAGGAAAGAAAAAGAGAAGAACATGTACACCTTCAATATAGGGAGCGAGAGAGAGAAAATCAATCTACATTCCCAAAAAAGAAAAGAGCGGGGAGGAGCCCACTAGTTACTAAACACCCGAACATATTCTCAAAGACAACGGATCAGGAGGAGAATCAATTCTAAATAATCCCAGTCCCCCCAGCCACAAATGCAGCCTCCACCCTAGACTCAAAGTACAGCATTAAGCATCAGTGCAGATACAAGAGTGGACTGACAATTCGCAGCATGTGACTTAAACAGGTGGAAAAAACAGTCCCAAACCCGGTTCGACCAGCCAAGAAGCCGATAGAAAAAAAAAGCAGCCTAGCCCTGGCCCGATCTTGGATACATCCCCAAGTACGCTCCCCGAGAGAAGCCCGCCACCTCTAAACCAAAGAAACAATATGGCCGCATAAAGAAGGAGAATGGCTTAGGAGCACAAAATGGCCGTCGGAATTCACCGTGCAATCCACTGTCCGTCATAGGAAGTTCCTCCGGGACACACAGAGAGTACGTGCTCCTCAATAACAAAGGGGAAAGCCACGAAAAAGGAGCCATCGAGGGGGCAATTGATGTTCCGTGCAGGTCTCTAGTCACTCGGGATAAAGGAAACCACAATGTAGCAAGCTCCAGTGGAAGGGGAAACAATGTATCCCAGGCAGGTCTGTCAGATGATCGGTCGCGGGCGCCGGTAGAGTTCGGAGCAGGCATGTCGTCCCTGCAGGCAGGAGGAGGCACCGTATCACCATGGGGCTCCGGCAGAGGCAGGGTAGAGCTTTGCTGGGTACACATAGTGTGTCCCTGTCTCAGAGCAGCCGCCATGTAGTCCAGTTTGGCACTCAGCACTTGGTAGCCATGGTGCACATCCGCTCGGAAGTCTCGCAGGGTATACAGGATAGTTGCACAGGAAGGTGGCGACTGCAGCCCCTTCATCTCAGCACCCCGGGACGGCGCTTGTGCACCAGACCCCAACGCAAGCGAGGGAACACAATGCCCGGGCAGGGGTTGGCGCTCTCCCCCGCGCCACGAATCGCCAACTGAAGCCATAACAGCGAGAGTCTTCAGGCCACCATAGCGAGGCAGGGAATCAGGCAGCCGATGCCGAGCAGGCTTGTCCGGGTTACCCCCGTCACACGTCTCCGGTCCCAAACAAAGGATCCGTACCTGAGGAGCGTCTCGTCCCAGCAAGCACTCGCAGGACACCGCTAGCGTCATACCCCTTACAGGCAGCGCGGTAAGGACAGCATCTCAGGAGGACTGCACCGCTGCCCAAGTCATCGGCGCCTCGCGAGCTGTCCGGCCGCCACCAGTCCCTCGAGGCACGGCGGAGAGCGACAATGGAGGCGGGGTCCAGGGCTGCATAGAGTTCCGCAAATATCTCCGGCCGCCGGGCCAGCCGAGATCCCGGGAAAGCACGACTGAAGTCAGCGCTGCATCCCCAACAGTCCGCCGTCGAATTTCAGTAGGAGAGGAAGCAGGATGTTGGTGCGGAGGAAGAAGGGCTGGCGGAGCCGGGAGCTCACAGGTCTGCTCCGGTCGCCATCTTGGCTCCTCCCTAGTCTATATTTTTGATTCAATATTTTGGCTATTAATATCGATATTACTCGATATTTTTGTAGTCTATATTATGTCTGGTTGATATTTTGGCTAGTCTATATTTTTTCCTCAATATTTTGTTCAAACGATATTTTGGAATCGATATTATGTCTGATTACCTTACTAAACTACCTTACCAATCCAAGGCATCAAAAACCAACAGCAAGTGCCGCAGAACGACTCTTACCAATCAAATGGTGTCCAGATTCCAACTGCCAAGTTCTCAAATCGACCAAATGGTCACTGCACGGCGAATCAACAGAAGAGATCTCAGTCGAGGACCGGCACCACCTGGATGGTCAGATCAGAAAGAAAGAAAGGAAAAACACCTTGGTTCCTCAGGCAGTGATCGCGTCCAAAGCGAGATTCCAATCCTTCGTTTCGACCAGTCCTTCGGGCATCCGAGTCGTCGATGAGCCCCGCGTTGGAGCGCCAATTTGTAGTATTGGGCCTCAGCAAGGCCTACCAGTGCTGGGGGTTCTACCTTCTCTGCACAGAGTCCTCAGACCAATAGGAAGAAGTTGGCACAGAAGCTGGAATAGAAAATACAGAGTTTATTAAACCTCATGAGGTGGAACTACATTCGCACAGCACCCTTTGGTAATGTATGAAGTAGCACACTGAATGGAAGGAGCTTGGTCCTTTTATACCCACACAGGGGCTCAAATGAAGGCGGTACAAGTACAAAATGCTGGTTTTAGGTACATATAAGGTCATACAGAAAATGCACAGTCAACAAGTGGGAGGAACTAACAGTTGCTAATTCTGGTGAACACATCCTGATTCCTGACAGTTACAGACTGGGGACAGCTGCAAGGACAGCTTCAAGCTCAGCTGAGCATGTGCGAAGCAGAAAAGGCTAAATATATCTTGTCTCTAGGCAGATTTCAAGAGCAGTTAACAGGAAGGTAGGACAGAGCACATGGCGAGCACATGGTAGCATATGGCAAACAAAATGGCTGACAGAAATACAAAATGGACAAGATAGTCTCTAAATACAGGATGGCTTCTGCTAATGCTAACCTAATCGCTGCCAAATTACAACACTTTAACAATGATCCTGGAACTGGGCTTCCAAGCCGGCCATGTCCCTCAATCCTGATGAGTTGGGAGGATTTGCGCAGCAAGCTATTTGCCAAATAGGCAATGTAAACTGTGCCATTTCCAGTGAGAAGCGGAGATCCATCTTCCTTAAGCTAGACCCCCAAGCTCATTGTACTTACATCTTCCTAATCAGGCCCAGTGTCAAGGTTAGCAGCAGACAAGTAACCCAAGAGAAGAATACACAAGCCACTAACCTTAGGTGTCTAGCCAGCGGGGACCACGGAGAGAAGATAGTCTTCCCTATACCCGATAACACTGACCCTCTCCGGGTGATGTACACACCGGAGACAGGTAGTCCTCCAGGTAAGGGGAAGGGTAGTTGCTCGGGGAAGGTTGTTGTGAAGACACCCCTCAAGGTCTGGTCTAGGGCTTCGGATGACTTCAAGTCACAACAATGTCTGTAAATACAAGAACACTTGTTTAGTACGGCTATGAGGCAAAGATCACAGTGGTAATATATACACATATAAACAAGTAGTCACTTACGAATAACCACCGCTTGAAACGGCCTGAAGTCTGGGAAAGATGGAGACTCTATTTCAAGCGGGAGGGGGCTGTTAATTCACAGCTTGATTCACAAGAAGGAAATTCAAGTTAACTCTCTCCTCGAGTAGTTCTATTCACTAACGGAAGGGAAAGATGTTTTTAGTACGAGTTAGGTTCGGTAATATCCTCTGGGAATATCCGAAGGAAAGTAGATACCTACACTCGGATAGCACGGCCGTGCTAATTGAATAGTTCAGATTTCTACTTACTAGAAATTCTCAAAGTATCTCGGAGTCCTCAGCGGGAAGGCAAGCGCCCGCGCACTCTCAACACTCGGCGTCCTCAGCGGGAAGGCAAGCGTCCGCGCACTCTCAGCTCTCGGAAGGCTAGGTCCATACACGATCAAGAAACCGGAAGGATTGACAAGCATCCTGTAATGGGACGGAAGTGTTTTTATACCCTCTCAGAGGGCGTGGACTGTTTCGTCAGGCCCCAGGGCTTTCTGGGAGATGTAGTGCTGCAGCGGTATTTCTTTACACTAGCTCTCCAGCTCTGGGTAATCGCTACAGAACCCCCACTCGAGGACCGCCGACCCGGCGGTCGACCTGGCTTCCCTGGATACTGCTGATGAAATTGTGTAACCAATTCGGGGCAGTGGAGATTCTGCTCTGGTTCCCAAGTTCTCTCCTCGACCCCAAATCCCTTCCAACCAACCAAATACTGCACTCTGCCCCGATGGATCCGTGAATCCAACAACTCCTCTACCTCGTATTACTCCAGTCCTTCTACCAACACCGGTGCAGGATGAACGGGCAATCTGGTGTCTAAGGGACAAGGTAGGAGCAGAGAGACGTGAAAAACAGGATGAATCCTCCAGTTCTGGGGAATGGATAATTTTAAGGCCACAGGGTTGATGACTTCCTCAACACTATAGGGACCAATGTATCTAGGTTTGAGTTTGTTGATACCCCGGAGATGAATGTTTTTAGTGGAAAGCCATACCTTATCCCCCACCTGGTAGACCGGTTCAGGAGTGCGTTTCTTGTCGGCGTAGCGTTTCTGTGATGCCTGAGCTTCCGCCAAGTGACGTTTCGCGTCTATCCGTACAGCCTGTAAATTAGCATGATGTTCCTGAATACTGGGCAGGTTGGTCGTTACAGGCCACTCGAAGGGAAGAATGTTCGGATGGTACCCAAGGAGGCAAAAGAAGGGGGAACAACCCAGGGTGGAGTGGTCAGAGTTGTTATACGTGAATTCTGCTAGCCATAATAGGGTGACCCAATCCGTCGAGTTTTGCAATGTGAAGCAACGCAGATATTGTTCGATAGTTTGGTTGAGCCTCTCCGTTTTGCCATCTGTCTGCGGGTGGTAGCTCGTAGAGAGTCTAGCATCAATAGCTAATAATTCGCAAAGGGCTTTACAAAAGCGGGAAGTAAATTGAGTCCCTCTGTCTGTAATGAATACTCATGGAATGCCATGGGCTCTGATGAGATGCTGCAAAATAATCATGGCCAGTTGGGCGGAAGTAGGTAGGCCTTCCAAAGGTACAAAATGTCCCATTTTTGTCAAGTGATCTACAATCACCAGTACCGTAGTTTTTCCTTGACATAAAGGCATCTCCACTATGAAATCCATCGAGACCGTATGCCACGGTGTAGGAGGGATAGGAATTGGGCGTAGCAGACCCGTGGGTTTGGAGTGTTTTGCTTTTCCTTGGGTGCACACTGAACAGTTCCGTACGTATTTTTTTACATCATTTCGTAAGGTCGGCCACCAAAATGAACGCTCAATGGTAGCTATAGTTTTGTACACTCCCCAATGTCCGCCCAACACGGAGTCATGTGCCCAACTGAGTACCTGCATTTGCAACCCAGGGTCCGGCACATACAAGGCCTGGTGGTAGTACAGAAGTTCGTCTTTTTGTGTCGTCCATTGGGGTTCTTCCTGTAGCCAAGCCTGGACATCGATATCCGTTAAAGCCACTCTTGTATCTTCGAGGAAATCAATGAAGGTGAGTAAGGCAATAGTGTTTTCAGGGAAGGATTTTTCAGGAAGGATGGATGATGGTTCTACAGGAATTTCTGACTGTGTCTCATGAGTGTCTTGATTCCTCGAGAGGGCATTGGCTTTTCCGTTTTGAGAGCCTGGCCGATACTTGATGACAAAATCGTAATCAGAGAACAAGAGAGTCCATCTCAACTGCCTGGGGGTTAGAGCCTTTGCTGTTTTTAAGAACAGCAAGTTCCGATGGTCCGTATAGATTTCAATGGTATGTCGTGCCCCCAGCAGGTAATGTCTCCATTCCTCACAACCTCTCTTGATGGCCAGCAACTCCTTGTCCGTAATCGAATAATTGACTTCGCTGGGACTGAGCTTCTTTGAGTAGAAGGCCACTGGGTGGATTTGTCTTGTTTCAGGGCGGCGTTGTGAGAGCACCCCACCCAAGGCATACTGTGAGGCGTCGGTTTCTAAAATGAATGGAAGTTGGGCATCAGGATGCCTCAATATAGGGGCCTGTGTGAATCTGTCTTTCAGAATGCGGAAAGATTGTTCTGCCTCCTCTCCCCACTTGAAAGGAACATTTTTCCGTAATAGATTGGAAATGGGGTGGATGATTTTAGAGAAGTCTTTGATAAAACGTCGGTAATAGTTCGCAAAGCCGAGGAAGCTTTGCACCGATTTCACGTCTTGAGGGGTTTTCCAATTTGTGATGGCCTCCACCTTGCCACTTTCCATCTGAAAGCCATTGGCGTTGATCACATACCCCAGAAAGGAGACTTCTGTTGCGTGGAAGAGGCACTTTTCCAGTTTGGCGAACAGCTGGTGTTGTTGCAGACGACTCAGTACTTCCTTGACATGTTGTTCGTGTTCCTGGAGAGTACTGGAGTACACAAGGATATCGTCAATGTACACCATACAGATGGTATCCAGAAGGCCCCTGAGCACTTCGTCCATAAAGAATTGGAATGCCGCAGGGGCGTTGCATAAGCCAAAGGGCATGACATTATACTCGAATAGGCCGAACTTTGTACGGAACGCAGTTTTCCATTCGTCGCCTTTTTTCACTCTGACCAGATGATAAGCCCCCCTGAGATCTAACTTGGTGAAGTAACGAGCACCCTTTATCTGGTCCATCATGGCTGGAATCAATGGAAGGGGGTATCTATTCTTCACCGTGATGTTGTTCAAGGCTCTGTAGTCGATGCAGGGTCTTAATTCTGCACAGTCCTTCTTCGGGATGAAGAATAGGGGCGAAGAAGCAGGTGACGTGGAATGGCTGATGAATCCAGTAGCAAGATTCTCCTCAATGTAGTTTTGTAAATAGAGGTTTTCATGTTCAGTCAGGGCATACACACGACTACACGGAATAGTTGCACCCGGGAGGATTTCGATGCAAAAATCGTAGACCCTGTGTGGGGGCAAACCGGTGGCCTTCTGCTTGTCGAACAGGGAACGGTATTCGTTATAAATTTCAGGTAGACTGGAAGTACTGCATAGGTGTTTTTCTGAGCAAGCCACAGCCAGGTGTCGAATACTAGGACGTTCTTCATTGTCTTCTTTGGACACAGAGAAAAGGTTATAACAATGTTCCATGCAATAGGGTGAGGTTAAGGCGACTGTGCGAGCTGACCAACTCACTACTGGATCATGTAACGTGAGCCATGGCATGCCTAAGATCAGACGAAACTGAGAAGCAGCAATCAAATCAAATTGTATATACTCCGTGTGTTCTCCATGCTGCATTCGCAAAGGGATCGTATGTTTAACCACAGGCCCGGATGACAAAGCGGATCCATCCACGGCCTTTACCTGTTCAGGTTCTTTCTTCTGTTCCCACGATATCCCAAGGGAGTCTGCGTAGTCAATGTCCATGTAATTTCCCGTGGCTCCTGAATCTAACAACGCATCCATCTGCGTGAAGTTATCCCGGGTTGTCCACAGGGATATTGGCAAGTTCATGTGTGCCACAGCAGGCATCATCGTATTGGCAAGTAATGTGGAGATCATTGTTGGTTGCCGGTCCATCCCAGAGATCTCAATCTGGTTTGGACGTTCTAGTTTTCCGATGTCTCTCGTGTTCCAAGAGCAGCAGTCTGTCTTGGTACGGGAGTCTTCTCCGTTTGTGGGGTTCTTGCTCTGCACTCTCGTATAAAGTGCCCCCCTTTTCCACAATACATGCAGAGTTTCATTTTCCTCCATCGCTCTCGTTCCTCCGACGTCAGAAGACCTCGAATACCCACAATTTGCATGGGCTCAGTACCATCAGAACTCTTGGTGCTGTCTTTCTGTGGGAGTTTGAATTTAGGATACCATCCACGGCCATCACCCCGGCTCCGATCTCCTCTTCTCTCCAACAGCCTATGATCTAATTGTCAGTGAGGTCGATGAGTTCTTCGCAAGTCGCAGGTAATTGGACTACCTGGGACAAGACGTCCTTCAATTCACTCCGCAGGCCTTGATAGAACAACAAGGTCCTCTTTTCTTGTGGCCAATCAGTCTCGGCTAAGAGCCGGTTAAAAGAGGTGATGTACGATAATAAGTCCTGTGACCCTTGTCGCAATGTCAGGAGTTCTTTATCTAAGGATAACATGTGGGTCTTTCGATCGAAAAGTTTCCTTAAGGCGGTACAGAAGTTTGGGAATCGGTGTAGAACGGGATCATTCTTTTCCATGAAAGGGATAGTCCAGCTTGCAGCGTTTCCTCCCATATATGACATCATAAATGCGGTCTTGGCCGCATCATCCTGAAACACGGAAGGTTTACATAAAAAGTGGAGACGGCACTGGTTTAAGAATGTCTCAAACTTCTTGGGATCTCCGTAGAACCTCTCCGGGGGGGCCAAAGGTATTCCAGTGTTCTGAATGATGTGCACTGTCGGAATGTGGTCTGTGGAGGATGAAGGTACGGCTGTAGGTGAAAAGAACCCACCCCCTGTTGCCATTGGGGTCGCGGGCTGGGATATGGTTTGTCCGGGAGGAGGAAGCATGGCTTCTCTAATATAAGGCCCTGCCCCGGGATTTCTTCGTGACATACCAGCGACTTCTCTACGCATGGTGTTCATATCTTTTCTAAGCTCTTGGTTCTCAACTCGGGAAGCATGAACTTCTTGTTGTAGTAAGCTAAATCCCTCAAGTAACGAGGCCAGAGTCGCACTAGTATCCATGGCCCAGGCTAGTCTTCTTCCTTGGGCTTGTCAATCTGTCAAGGTTAGCAGCAGACAAGTAACCCAAGAGAAGAATACACAAGCCACTAACCTTAGGTGTCTAGCCAGCGGGGACCACGGAGAGAAGATAGTCTTCCCTATACCCGATAACACTGACCCTCTCCGGGTGATGTACACACCGGAGACAGGTAGTCCTCCAGGTAAGGGGAACGGTAGTTGCTCGGGGAAGGTTGTTGTGAAGACACCCCTCAAGGTCTGGTCTAAGGCTTCGGATGACTTCAAGTCACAACAATGTCTGTAAATACAAGAACACTTGTTTATTACGGCTATGAGGCAAAGATCACAGTGGTAATATATACACATATAAACAAGTAGTCACTTACGAATAACCACCGCTTGAAACGGCCTGAAGTCTGGGAAAGATGGAGACTCTAGTTCAAGCGGGAGGGGGTTGTTAATTCACAGCTTGATTCACAAGAAGGAAATTCAAGTTAACTCTCTCCTCGAGTAGTTCTATTCACTAACGGGAGGGAAAGATGTTTTTAGTACGAGTTAGGTTCGGTAATATCCTCTGGGAATATCCGAAGGAAAGTAGATACCTACACTCGGATAGCACGGCCGTGCTAATTGAATAGTTCAGATTTCTACTTACTAGAAATTCTCAAAGTATCTTGGAGTCCTCAGCGGGAAGGCAAGCGTCCGCGCACCCTCAGCTCTCGGCGTCCTCAGCGGGAAGGCAAGCGTCCGCGCACCCTCAGCTCTCGGCGTCCTCAGCGGGAAGGCAAGCGTCCGCGCACTCTCAACACTCGGCGTCCACAGCGGGAAGGCAAGCGTCCGCGCACTCTCAGCTCTCGGAAGGCTAGGTCCATACACGATCAAGAAACCGGAAGGATTGACAAGCATCCTGTAATGGGACGGAAGTGTTTTTATACCCTCTCAGAGGGCGTGGACTGTTTCGTCAGGCCCCAGGGCTTTCTGGGAGATGTAGTGCTGCAGCGGTATTTCTTTACACTAGCTCTCCAGCTCTGGGTAATCGCTACACCCAGTGTCACAGGGTCTGGTGTTTGGCCAAATCTTCTTAAAAGAGCTCTTCAAATTTGTGGCTACCTTTAGCAACTTGGATAAAGTGCAAGCGTCCCACGCCATTTTTGGCAGGGTTGGACGTTTTAGAGGATGCACTTTCTGCCGTGGATACCAAAAAGGCCTACAGAGAGATTATTACCTACAAAATGGAGGTGGCTACCAATACCCCAACAACCCCACTTTCTACCCCTCTCATCCCCACTCCAAAAAGAATAATTTCCAGAGAGGGCGCTATGTAGGATCACACGGCTATTCCCAGGACTTTGGTACCACAGGTGACAATATTTCTGTTTTCATATGTGATACTGGGGGGAGGGGGGGGCAGGATTCAGTTCTTTCTACAAATTTGGCAAACACTCAGGATGCTTGGGTTCAGGAGACTGTTCAGGGTTACAGACTGGAACTTTACAGTTCCTCGATACAATCCCTTCCCCCTCCAGTGATGTCCCTTTCACAATGAGAGCGAGATTTGATCTCTTCCGAAAATAGTACCCTTCTTCAAAACTTTGCCATAGACGTCTCAACCTCTCACCCACACGGGATTCTCAGCTGCATCTTCCTGGTGGAGAAGATGGGTGGCGGTTCTCTTCTGGTGTTGATTCTCAAGGACTTCAATGAATGAGTTGTCTACCACCCTTTCAAAATGGAGGGCAACCGTCTTTTGCAGGATATTTTTCAGGAAGGGGATTGGATGGTTCACCTAGATAAAAGGACACATACCTTTTCATTCCTATTTTTCCACCCCACAGACGCTTTCTCCAGTTCCTTTGGCAAGGCCTATGTTACGAGTAGAAAGTCCTCCCCTTCGGTCTCTCATCCGCCCCATGGTGCTTTACGAAGCTTCTAAGGCAGGTGGTAGATTCCCTGAGAGCTCAAGGGGTGCATCGGATTATTTATTTAGACAAACTCATTCTCATGGCCCAATGCCCTCAGTTGGTTATCAATCACTTGGATTGGATGATCCTCCTCCTCCAAGATCTGGGCTTCAACTTGAATTCTTAGAAATCAGTTCCGACTCCTTCCCAATGCATAGAATGTCTGGGATTTCAAGGAGAGTCCCTCCTTTGTCAACTGATTCTCCCTCCTCAAAAAGTCTGGAATAAGAAGAAAGATAAGAGATCGTGGCTGAGCAAGCGAACTGTATCCTTGAGGTCGATTGCTCAATTAGTGGGTTTGTTGGCCTCATCAATACAGGCCATTTTTCCTGGTCCAAT
Organism: Lissotriton vulgaris; assembly: GCF_964263255.1. Lineage (NCBI taxonomy): Eukaryota > Metazoa > Chordata > Amphibia > Caudata > Salamandridae > Lissotriton > Lissotriton vulgaris. The sequence continues at coordinate 755,158 of NW_028244344.1, forward strand.
GCATTATCATGCACTTCAGAGACTCAAGATTCGACATTTCAGGAAAGCCGTTGCTATGCCGAACAGATTCTCCTCTTGGAGGAAGCAAGGCCGGAGATGTTGTGGTGGTTAGATCACATGGACACCTGGAATGGCAAGGGGATATTTGGCTCAACTCCGGAGCCTGTGATCGAGTCAGAAGCCAGCCGCTTTGGAGCGCGCTGTGGCCCGATTTCAACAGGAAGTCATTGGTCTCAGGAGGAACTGTCCCTCCATAATAATTGCTTGAAGCTCTTAGCAGGATTTTTTACCATTCGCAGCCTTTTTCGAGAGAAATCAGATTGTTGCATACTGCTTCGTATAGACAATATGTTGGCAGTTCGCTATGTGAACAAACTGGGCGAGTGGAAGTCCCCATTCTAGCACAGATTGAAGGACTTTTGGCATTTTTGTCTACAGCATCATCTCTCTGTATTGGCGGTGTTAGAACTGGGGGTCTCTAGTTGGCAGAGCTAAGTACCTTTGACCAAATAGGGACCCCTACTTCTAGTCAGGGTAAAGAGATACACACTGTAGATAACCCCTGCTCACCCTCTATGTAGCTTGGCACGAACAGACAGGCTTATCTCCAAGGCAATGTGTAAGGTAGTTGCACTTAACACACACAATAACTTCAGTATACACCACAAACTGACACCACACCGGTAAGTATATCAAAAATATATGTTTATCTAGTTTGCGGCAGATTAAACCACGGCAATACAGGTACAAACTCAATTAACTCTTCTTGGGGCTTTGCACTGGGTTAGGAAGTTATTCGGGATATCACAGTTCAGTCTCAGTCTTTAAAAATATAGGAAGGGGAAGAATCACAATTAAGGCTGTGAATATTGGAAATATAACTCAACGCTGGCTCTAGCGCACTCCTAATGAGGCGCCGGTAGCGGGTGTGCACTCGGAAGTCTCTCCACGTAGAAAAGACCTTGACGCGGCCTCTGCAGGTCCTGCTAGCTCTCCGCCCGCTCTCCACAATCCTATGAGCGGCAGGGAGCCTGATTATCTTTGGGTTGCAAGGACGGCAGGCCGGGGATGGTTGATGCACACAGCTCCCTTGGCGGTGATCGGACGATGGCTCTTGGCGTTGTCCAATCTTCTCGCGGCTCTCGGGACGAGCCCCTCGTGATGTCACAGCTTCCCTGAAGTCAGCCAATTGCAGTGCGGCTTCCGGGATGAGCCCTTCGTGACGTTGCGGCTTCCTTCTGTGGCCCAATCACCTCGGGGGTTGACTGGACGAGCCTCCCGCAGCCTGCCGATGACAGTGCGGCGCCTCAGGAAGCTTCTCTCGGCCAGCCAATCAGAGCGCGGCCCCTTCGTTTCTTCGGCCGCAGCTCCGCACCGGGGACGGTGTTCTTGGGATGATCTTGAGCCCGGGCGGGGGCGGTGATTAGCGGCAAGGTCCGCTCTGGGGTGCATGTGGTCGGTAGATCACCCACGAGGCCACACGATCTTTGGGGCAATTTCTCACGCAATGGAGGCACTACGATCCTCCAGTCCCCCGCAGATATGTGCCGATGAGCACGGCAATCTCCACACACGGCCAGCAGATAGAAACACACACTGAGGGCAAACACAGCACGATCTTCACAGCGTTTTGTAGTTTCTGGGGAACCTTTTGACCCTTGGTTCCAGGACAGGAGGCCAGCTCTTCTCAGGCCCTTGGAGATTCTTGTAGACACAGCACACAGCAAAGTCTTGTGGTCAAGCAGGCAGGGGTCACAGCACACAGCAAAGTCCCCTTCTTCTCTCCTTCAGTTGAGCAGCAAAACAGGTCAGCCCCAGAGCACACAGCAAGGGCAGTCTTCCTAGTTTCTTTAGCGCTTCTTCTTCTGGCAGAGGTTCCTCCTGATTGTAGAAATCTGAAAATCTGTTGTCAGGGGTCCTTCTTTTATACCCCTAAAAGTCTTTAAAGTCTTTGTGCAAGTGGGCCCTGAGCCCGGTCTAAACCAGTTCTGAGTGTTGCGGGAGTACTTTGTTTTCCTGGCTTCTTCCTTCTTTTCAGAGTGAGGGACAGAGTCGTCAGCCGCCCAGCAGGAGGTGGAGCCAGCATTGTGGCAGGCAGGCACAGCCCTATTCACTCCCAGGTGCTATCTCCTCCCACCACTCTAGATGCAGATGCAGTCATTCAACCCAAGGCTGACTCAGACAACCTCCTGGGGGCTCCCCAGCCCCTGTCATCCTCAAACCAGACAGTCAATCCACAAGCAGGTCCAGGCACACAGAACGGTCAGACAAGAGAACAGTCACTTTCTAAAAGTACTGTTCTCAAACACAGAATTTAAAAACAACCTTTCCTAAAAGATGTGTTATTAAATTCTGAGTTCAGGGATATCAATCACTTATGTCCTATCTTGTTCCTATGGGAAGATAGGCTGGTAGCCATTGGGACCAGCCTCCCCCATGTTAGTCTATGGAGCAAGATAACCTTGCAGCAGTGATCACACAAAATGGCTGCTGTTCACTACCAGAGCACGTTACCTGCACTAGTACATGCTCTTTCATATACACTGCACCCTGCCCAAAGGGGTACTTTGAGCCTTCCATAGGGGTGACCAATGTGCACAAAAAGGGAAGGGTTAGGCCTAGCCAGTGGGGACACTGACCAGGCGGACATGGCAGTCCACCTACTGCACACAGGCACTGCGGTGACAGGCCTAAAACACCATTTTAGGGCTACTCATGTGGGTGGCACAATCAGCGCTGCAGGCCCACGAGTAGCATTTGTCATCACCAGCCCTGGCACACCCAGTGCACTTTACTAGGGACTTCGTGGTGATACAATTATGCCAATCAGGTACATCCAATCAATATGATAATTTCCATAGGGAGCACTTACACTCTGACACTGATCAGCAGTGGCAGAGTGTCCAAAGCATCTAAACCAGCAAAAACGAAATCCAGCACAGCATCAAAAATACAGGAGGCAGAGGCAAAAATATAGGGGAAAAACCATGCCAAGGGTGTCAGGTCTAACAGGCGGAATACCCTCCAGGCCAGAGCAATACCGTTGCAGATTGGCAGTCTAGGCATCTTTGTGATTTCAGTGACTGGAGACACCATCCAAGAGTGTCATATGCTCTGAATCGCCTGTGTGGTCCTTGTTTGATAGACTTTTTTGTATCTCGGCTCAATTGCCAAATTCCAATCTCCTTCAGTTGGCATCCAGATCCGGAAGCTACAGTTGTGGATGCTTTTCTTCAGGATTAGACTCCCAACCTGTGCTATGCCTTTCCCCCATTCTTAATGATCCCCAGGGTGTTGGCTTAGTTACACCATCAATGAGCAGAATTTGTGATGGTGACTCCTTTTTGGAGAGTACAGCTTGCTGTCCGTTTTTTTGGAGCTAAATTGTGCTTGCCCGATTCTGATTCCGTTTAGTTGGAATTTCCTTCTGGATCCGGGGGGGGTTACCCTCATATGTTGTTCTTATACTGACACCTCTCTCAGGGTTTCAGAGACAGATGGAGTGACCCAGGACTTTCGCCGGAGGCTAATGACTTCATAAGTCAGGCCTGGTCTTTCAGCAGTCACAAACAATATTCTTCTGCTTGGAAATGGAGTGGCTGGTGCCATGAAAGGAGTGCAGATCCTGTTAGAGCAGATTTCTGTTAAGTCATGAATTTTAGTCATCCCTGGTTTCTGCAGGTATTGTTGTGTAGCTCCTATAATAATTATACAGGATCTGTGCGTTTGGACAGCATACACCGTCGGATTGGTGGCAGATGAACTCTGAACACCAGCTCCGGGTATGTTGGCCTTTTGTACCAACTAGCTCTCAGTGCCACTAAAATCTCCTCTTACCAAGGAGAGAATAGTTCTTGGCAACCATCGAACATGACAACCCTGATCCCTCAGGACCATTGAAACAACAGTTGATTTTTCCACATAGCGACTTTTCACTCATTCACCCGTGCATACTCAGTCTGTGTCACCGAGATACACAGAATAAACAGGCTGGGCGTTTTCAATAAGTATTTATTGAACAGTTGTTATTTTGATGTAGAATAGATGAGCTGCAACAACCATTAGACAGTATAAGATATAAATGATTAACAGTATTAAAAAGGTAAAGGGATGGTATAGCTCTACCATCTTATAATAATCATGAATACATATGAGTATATAAAACACATGATAAAAAGATGCGTACTCCTACGCTGCCTTCCTGAATACATGTACCTAAGTGTACCTGGCATGTGTGTGGGTGTTAAGCCAAAAATCCCTCTAGGATAAAGTCAACCCCATTACCTGAAGTGAGAGACTGTGGGACCCCGTCCTGGTCTCAAGTTGGACACCCCGCAAGGGATGTTGGACCATTGCAAGCTGTAGTGTCTGCATGCAGGAACCTCGGCGTCTCTGGTCAGTTTGTTGGCTGAGTCGTCTCGGTCTCCTCTGCTCCATCTTAGCAAGATGTGATTCATATATACCCATAGGTCTCCCCAGGGGTCCTACCTCACTGTATTACTGTGTCGGCCTAGGGATGACATCAGGCATGAACTTTATACATAGATATTATACAGGAGATGGTTGTCCTGCTGTGCTTTCAAGAATCCTCATGCATAATGTATGAGATTTTAAACTAGGGATAACCCGTGCTCTGAATGCAGTGTTGTATCTAGGTAAAAGGTCAGTCCCTGTAAACCGTTATAAGTGTAATGCAGTGAAGAATATAAGTGAAGGCTTAAAGAAGTTACCGGGGCCTATATTATGGTACCAATATAGAATATAACACCCACTCCTCTTCCGAATGGACAGCATAGGTAATCTAAACGTACTTGCCTCTCTTGCGCTCTTTCGCAAAGCACTTAAGACCTGGCTCTTCCTGAAAGCCTACGTATAGCCTATCTACTCTTCCCTCAGTACAAACATCTGCACCATCTTCTAGCGCCATGATGCCTTTGGGCTTAGTTGAGCCATATAAATCCCAAATTCATTCATTCATACTAGGCTGACTAGACACTTGTACGCAAATAGTTAAAAAACATTCGTTTCTTGTTGTGATAAAAACAATGTTTAAAAATTTCTAAAAAGATCTTTAAAAAGGAAATTGTCACTCAAGCCATAGCCCTAATGTGTCCGAAGGTATAGTTCAAACTAGTATAAGCATTTGAAAGCCATGCATGCTCAAAAGAATGTCAACTTTGTTATGGAGTTGTATTTGTTGTAACCATTTCAGGCTGGACTGTAAGTGTCCTCATGACAAACTGCGTCATGTTTCTGTATATTTTTATTAGTTCTTTGTGAAGTATATGTAAGTCTCCTCCTGGCATTGTTTCAATGTCAGGATGTGGTGTGTAGGCCGCTAATATTGGCCATGTTGCTCCTTCTCTTCCGAGCGTAACAAGTCTTACTCTACTTCTTGTATGGGGAGGGAGCCTTTAAGCCAGTATAAGTGTTCCTGGTACATGTGCTAAACCTCAATGTCCTCATATGGACAATATTCCACTGGTGCTTCTTCTTCTGTGTAGTAATGAAATGTTTTGTTCTTGCATTTGCTGCAGGGAATGTAACCCATGAATAAAATACCTCTGCTCTATATGATTCATGTGCCTCAATCACGAAAGCTACTACGTCACCCCTTAGTAAAAGACCATGCGCAAGCAGTTTTAGGGTGACCACATTTCTAACATTTGCCGCAATATGAATTGCGTTTGCATCTTCATTGTCTTCCGAGATGGGCAGTGGTTGCTCTAGCGGGTCTATGCCCTGCGAGTCTTTGTGTTTAGGACACGTAATAACTTTTCAAGGGAACTAAGATAAGGTGTTTTTCACAATTCAGAAACGAAGTGTCCTTCAAGCGTGATTAACCAACAGCCAATAAATATGATTTATCGCCTACTCAGCTGCGGCGGAGTTTATGCCACCCACTCCAGACAACTCTGGTATTTTGTGATTAGAGGCCTCTGAGAATAGCACAACTGAATTACTCAGCTTCTACTGCTAAATAAGTACACAACCAACATTGGTGGTGCCATGTCGTGTAGCTCCTATAATAATTATAAAGGATCTGCGAGTTTGGACCGAATACACTGTAGGATTGGTGGCAGACTGACTGCTGTACACCCCCACCGGGTATGTTGGCCTTTTGTACCAACTAGCTCACAGTGCCACTAGAATCTCCACTTACCAAGGAGAGAATAGATCTTGGCAACCATCGAACATGACAACCCTGATACCTCAGGACCATGGAAACAATATACTACTTTTCGCTCAGTCGCTCATGCTTACTTAGTCTGTCTCAGAGAGACACACAGAATAAACAGGCTGGGCGTTTTCAATAAATATTTATTGAACAGTTGTTATTCTGGTTTAGAATAGATGAGCTGCAACAACCATTAGACAGTATAAGATATAAATGATTAACAGTACTAAAAAGGTTAAGGGATGGTATAGCTATACCATCTTATAATAATAATGAATACATACGAGTATATAAAACACATGATAAAAATTGCGTACTCATACGATGCCTTCCTAACTAGATGTACCTAAGTGTACCTAACATGTGTGTGGGTGTTAAGTCAAGAATCCCTTTAGGATAAAGTCAACCCCATTACCTGAAGTGAGAGACTGTGGGACCCCGTCCTGGTCTCAAGTTGGACACCCCGCAAGGGATGTTAGACCACTGCAAGCTGCAGTGTCTGCATGCATGAACCTCAGCGTCTTTGGTCAGTGTGTTGGCCGGGAAGCCTCGGTCTCCTCTGCTCTATCTTAGCAAGATATATACCCATAGATCTCCCCAGGGGTCCTACCTTGCTGTATTACTGTATCATACACAAACCGACCTGGAGAGCGGCAATACGTATCAGACCAAGCGGAGTAAACCCGCATGCAGCGTGATTAATGCGGTTGACCTCGCCGTGCAGCTAACGACGAGGATCAGAGAGAATTCCCTTCCTATCTTGAGCATTCTGCCCCGGACGGGGCACGAGAAGGGGGCAAGAGGATACATTTTCCTTAAACAACGGTGGCAGGCGCTGGCAAGGAAGACTTGTAAATAGGCCACGCAGCCTCGCTAGAACATGAGATTGAACCAAGATTAAGGAAAAAGGCAAAAGAGACACAGATACTCCTCCGCCCCTCCACACAGCACCACTACGCGTAGATAGAGAATACAAAGTGCACCAGCTGCTATTCGAAGAAAAGTGTTCCCACTTATTGACGGAAGTTACCAATGGTCACCTGCCTAAGGAAATACAGATCAGTAACAGAGCCCTGATGAGGGTTGGGGGAGTAATTACTCTAACCCGAAACGCGTCGGCGAATCATACAAGAGCCAATCATTTCATTTAGTGATTTGTATTAGGAGATAAAGGCGTTGTTGCTCTTGTTGGAATTTTTTGTCTTCATAGGAATGTGAATAATGAAATAACTCAATGTGTTTTTTGAATTCTGAAATTTATGTTTGTACATGTTTGTTTGGATGTAATTTGAATTATGTTTTTCCTTTATTGTTGTCATGATGTTCTTCGTGAGCTCAAAATGTTTCTTACTAATTGAATAAGATCGAATGTGTATTCCTAGTTCTGGCCTTCAAGAACTTCAGGACCAAATCAGTTTCTATCAAAAGATGAGTAAAAGGTATAAATAAATGTACCAGACCAGATTGAATGAATTCATTTATTTGGTCTTCTTTATCTAAATCATATTGTACGTAGTGCGAGAAGGGGGCATTCTTTGTGTATGTTCATTTATTAAATGGTCCAGCCCCCCCTCAGCCCCACAGGACCTAACTCCTTTTGTGCGCAGTATTACTGTATCGGCCTAAGGATGACATCAGGCATGAACTTTATACATAGATATTATACAGGAGATTGTCATCCTGCTGTGCTTCCAAGAATCCTCAAGCTTAATGTATGAGATTTTGAACTAGGGAAAACCTGTGTTCTGAATGCAGGTTTGTATCTAGGTAAAAAGGTCAGTCCCTGTAAACAGTTATAAGTGTAATGTAGCGAAGAATATAGGTGAAGGGTAATGAAGTTATCGGGCCAATATTATGGTACCTATATGGAATATAACAGTATGACGTACAGATCTATTAACAATTTTAGGCCTGCCATTTTGGTGAGTCATTTACCTGTTGATGGTAGACCAGTAGCTGAAAACTCCATTGTCTGTAAGTTATTAAGCGGCATCCGCATGGTCTGTCCTCCTCTTCCTAAGTATTCTATTTTGTGGGATATGTCTGTGGTCCTGTGGTTTTTCAACTCGTGGCCAGACAATAAATAACTCTCCAGAAGGCAATTGCCAGCCAAACTTACTATGTTATTGTGCCTCATATCTTGCAAGAGGGTGTCAGACGTCCGAGCATTGGACCTTGCGGGATGATTTTTTTCCCCAGAGAGGGTTGCTTTCCCAATTTCTCAGTGCACCAAATGTAATTTCTCATCAGTTTCTTATCCTACTTTTCCGGATAACCCCAAACTTTGTATGGTACAGCGTTTGAAAGCGTATAAGGGGAGTACTGCTGAATTTTTTTTGCAGATATGAGAGGCCAATTGCTTATTGCCCTGCAGAAACCTTTTCGTCCAGTGGCCTCTGCCACTCTTGCAAGATGGGTGCATTGGCTTATGGGTGAAGCTGGTATTGATATTTCCATGTTTGGTGCCCACTCAACACTTGGTGCAATGGCTTCTAAATCATTTGCATTTGGTTCTAGTTTGACTGACATTCTGAAAGCGGCTGATTGGTCAGCGGAATTTACGTTTGTCATTCTACTGTAAACCTATTGTGGATGTTGCTTCTGTTGTGGTGGCTCAGCTTTAAACAAGCATAATCAGAGCCTCCGGTCCTGACATATAATTCAAAAATTTCCAACATTTGTGACAGGATTTTTCAATTCTATTAGGGACACAGAGGCAAGAATTATCCCACCCATGATCTTGTTTTTAATATATCTGTGATTACGTATTACAGTTGATATTTAATGATTTACACATTTCTTGTTCCCTATCTGTTGATTGTATTCCGGTTGTGAGATGTCTGTGGTGAGATCAGTTTTGCAGCTTATTGTTTTGACTCCCTGCTAGGAACTGGTGCCAATGTCGAACTGACAGTGTTTCAAAAAATGGAAATTCCCTAGTTGGTGAGGAGCTAGTTTCTGGTGGGGATGCTGCTATTTTCATCGGAACATCAGCAGACTCGTTGGACCGAGCTCCTGGATTCCTGGGTCTCAAGATACGGTTTGCTGATGGGTGATGCCCTGTCGATACAGGGTCCTGAACTTATGTTGTATCCTGGCATTGTTGAGTTGTGGACTGCCTTTATAGTTTCATTGAACTGAGCAAAGAAAGAGGAAGCTCAAGTGATGTTGATGGGTTATAAAGGGCTGGATCTCTATTTGTTGATCAGGTAACTGTATGGAGCCATGGGAAATGTAGTGTTTCAATAAACTTTATTGAGATTGGCTGCTGTGTTGAAGCAGTAAAAGAAAGAGAAGCATAATCCTCTCCTCCCTGTCCTTAATAGAATTCTTGTCAAGAATATTGGACATTTTTTAATTCAATCAATCAATCAATCAATCAATCAGGGTTGGTAAAGCACAACTGCTCACCCGCGATTGTCTGAAGACGCTGGCTTTATATGTGAATTGTAAAACCATGTTGTATTTTGGTATGTTCCTAATGCTTGTCTTTGAATTGTTCCTTTATTTTCACCCCTCCTTCCTTTGTATAATATCTGCTAAGTTTTCAATGTTCTTATGTGTGACATTTCCATGTTCTCAGTGTCCTCGTGCGACAGTGAAAATTTTTGTAGCTAAGGCAACAAGAATATTTAATTCTATTAAGGACACAGAGGTGAGGTTTATGCGTCTTTTTCTTTACTAGCTTAAAACAGTATCCAATCAAATATTCAATAAAGAACTTTTAACAAAACCACAAATTCCATTAAACCCCATAACCACACCCTGTTCAATGTCCACCAATCATAGTACTCATAAACCATCAAAACTGAGAGACACCATCTTGACTGCTTCTTTCCTTGCGAATAAACTAGAGTCCAAGTAATCTATAGTATCCAAAGATCATTCAGAAGCTGTCAAGAGGTAAACTGGAGCAAAAAATTACAGCTATCCTCCAAAGAATTCAAGCCTGGTAGATCTTGTCTCAATCCTGTTTTTGCTCAGAACCTGAAGGTGAATGAAAAAAGAATGAAGACCATCCAATAATAAAGAGGGGTGGGAAAAAATACAATCAATGCCATATGCACATTCAATTATCAAGTGTGAAACCAATTCAAATGTATTAATTCATGTACAAACTAAATACCTTGGTTGGATAATCCGTGCCACTGTGTCCTTAATAGAATTAAAAAAATCTTGGCCCCATAGCTATAATTTTACAAATTCGATTCCAGGACTGAAGGCTCAGATTATGCTTGTTCAAAATATTCAAAACTGATCCACCACTGCTGAAGCCACAGGAAGTGGTGCAGCACAGCGGCCAGAGTGGCTGACTCCGGAGTGTGGGGCTCATAGTTCGATCGCCGCCAGCTTTGCTTAGCATCATGTGACTTTGGGCAATACTAGCTCACTTAATCTCCCCGACGGCACTCCCTTGCCTGGATACCCTTAGGGGTGATAAGTTTGCACTTTACAAATGTGGAATAATCTACAATAGGTTTATAATAAAATTGTTTAAATGTAGAATCAGAAGACCAGTCTGCATCTTTTAAGGTATCATCTAGTCTAGAACCCAATATAAATGCTTTTGAGGCCATAGTGCCTCTTGCAGGATGAGCTCTAAACCTGTTCATATGAATACCAACCTTTGCCATCACCTACCTGAGCAATCTAGCAAGGGTCACAGCTGAAAATGACTTGAATGGCTTTTGTATCGTCAGCTGACCGTGAGGATTAGAACGTAAAGCATTAGTACATTCTTTATGTGTTTTTACAGACTTGACAACACATAACATATTGTGTGGAAAAATAGGCACAATCTATGCAACAGTAAGAGTCTTTGTACGTTTAAAGATAGAAAATGTAACTCTTTCAGGGGAGTACTCTACCTGCTAAACCCAAAGTCTTAATATCGAAGAATCGTCTGCATGAGTCCAGACACAGCAACATGGTTTATCCAACAACTGTTTCAGAGTCAGGCCAGAGTCTGAAAAAGTGAAGTACATTTTCTCACAACTGTTTATACCTAGGCAGATTAGAAACCCTGATGCCTTTAAGTAACTTACAGATCAAAGTATGCATACCTACAGGCTTACCATCCATGTGCCCTTGACCTGCTGAAAGTGCTGATCTAAAATTGTTTACTGACCTGGAACATAAATATGTGCTAGACCTTTCCAACAAAAAAATAAGAACATCTTTTAATTCTGCCTCAACAAGATCCAGACTTTGTTCCAAGTACCAGCCCGCCCATCTCTTCCATGCAGAGCTGTATCCTTTGTGGGTGAGTAGAGCCCAAGCTTGCTGTATGAAGCGGGCAGCCTTTTCCAAAATTCCAAACACTTGACAATGTTTCCTGATTTCTTCCAGGCTATGAGAACTAATTGACTTTCAGCAGAAGATGGTGCAAGGACCCCGCAGGACCTCTCAAAAGTTCTGGAAACACTGGGAGGTCTATCAGGAAATCTGAGCCATCTCTACAAGGTCAGGGCCCAAAACTGTGGAAGAGGTGTGGTGCAGCGGCCAGGGTGCCTGACTCCAGACTACGGGCTTCACGGTTCGATCCCTGGTGCTGGCGGCAGGTTAGCCCAGCACCATGTGACTCTGGGCAATAGCTCGCTTAATCTCCCTGATCCCCCAGCGCCGGGACACCACTTCGGAGGTAGCTGTGAACTTTACAAATGTGGTCAAGCTTCCAATCGCTGTGGTCCAAAAGAAACCTGAAGTTCTAGCCTACTATGGTATTGTTCCATTCCAGAAGGTACTCTGCCATGAATGAAATCCTGTGTCATAGACAGAAGTGCCAAAAATCCTTGGCAATCTCCAACTGCATCTTGGATCTGATTCTGCCCAGTTTGTTTATATACCAGACCGCTGAAATGCCTTTTGTCATGGGAATGAAACAATTGTTCCTTCCGAGTGATAGTGTCTTTAAAGCGAAGGAACATGCCAGAAGCGCCAGTCAAATGAAATATAAACTTAGTTGGTCTTGAGACCAGAGATCTCCTGTGGAAAAATCTCCACATCTTGCTCCCCAGCCTCATCTTCTGTCATCGGATTCAGTGATCATGTCCGGGAGCAACCTGAAAGTGGCACTGCAATTCAAAGCCTCCATGTGTTGCAACCCCCAAGTTACCTCTGCACTTGCTTCCTTCGATAACGGAATCCTAGTGTTGTAAGTCAGTCCGTGCAGAAGATGTTGGCTCTTCAAATAATGGCGGGCTCTGTGATGTAGAGGTCCTGGAAGTATCACTTGAAATGAGGAGGTCAACAGGCACACCAGCCTCCCAACAGACTTCAACAAAATGATCTGTTTGCTCGAAGCACATCGCAACTCTATCTTGTACTAACCTGCGCCTCCACCCTTCTTCTGTACCAGAAATATAGTGCTGCAAAAGCTCCAAGGATGAGGACAAGAGGGAACAATAGCCTTCTTTTTATAAAAGGTATTTGTTGGACCCGGCCCGTTGGGCAGGTTCACCCCTAGACTTTTTGCTTTTTCCTAGCCTGTTTATGGAACATGGTGTTGGTGATTTTAGGCCTCTGCGCACTTTTTCACTGTGGTACAGTGTAAAGTGCTGGAGCTCTCTGTGAATGAGTGGTGAGTGACCTGCCCTCCCATAGGAATGAATGGGGAATATGTATGCCCATGGTAGTTCCTGATGTGTGGGGAGTGCAGGGGCGAGTTTGGTATGTATGAACTCGTGAGAATGAATGCTGCAAAATGATATATGCGGCATGACTGTGTCTAGTCTAGAAGTACTACTTTTGGAAGTTGGCATATTTGTGTAAGTTGGTGCTGGCGTGTGATTGGCTGGTGAGCCTGGCCCAGAGTGCCTGGGCCTGCTTGTGGATTGACTGTCTGGTTTGAGGATGACAGGGGCTGGAGAGCCCAGGAGGTTGTCTGAAGTCAGCCCATAGATGAAAGGCAGCATCTGCTGCCAGGGAAGTGGGAGGAGATGGCACCTGTTAGTGAAGGGCTGTGCCTGCCTAACTACAAAGCTGGCTCCACCTCCCGCTGGGCGACTGTCACCTCTGTCCCTGATACTGAAGGGACTTCCCTCTAAACCAGTCCAGCTGGTTCTCACACTGAGACTTCAAAGACTTCAAAGACTTTTCACTATATAAGAAGGGGCTGTGTCCTCTTCCAAAATGTTCTTGTTTCTAACTTGAATCTGCCAGGGGCATGCTGCTGCTGGGGCCCAGGGGAATCCCTGGGCCCTGCCCAGCTCCTGGACACCTGATGGACTGATGGGGGACTCTTCCTGACTGTCCCCCTGCTTACTGGACTCCTGAAGGACTTATTGCTGGGACTTTCTGTGTGCTGCCCTTGCTGGGGGCTGACTGGACTCTGCCCCCTTTGTTCCAGGGGGGACTTTATTGATAGACTTGCTGTGTCCCTGGGACCCTTCTTGATGCAGGGGTTGTTCCTGTGGGCTTGTCTATGCCCCTAGCGCCTTGAGAGCGCTCCTTGCAATATTACGGGCGTTTTTAGCGTCTCACGCCCGATGCGTGAGACTTGGCAGGTGCCTACCCTGCGATGTTGCCCGTGTTTGGATGATCTATCCTGCGAGTGCCCACCTCGCTTATTTTGGATTTATTGCCCTCTGGCAGGTGTCTACCCTGCCAGGGACCTTGCCGCAATATTTTACTTTCCACGAGGGAGCCCACTCCTCGGGAAAGTTTGCCTGCCCGCCTGCCTGTCTAGAGGGGGGCGCTGCGCTGCCCGTGGCGACCCGGAAGTGACTGGCCGGCCAGCCAATCTCAGCGCGGCTGGCCGGAAGTCCCGCCCCCGCAGCAGAGAGAGGAGAAGAGAGATGGCGGCCGGTGCCTGGCTCCCATGGCTGTGGGAGAGGCCCGCAGGCACCAGCCCGCCGTGAGGAGAGAGCGGAGGGGGCGCGGGGCACATTGTCGGTGCCCGCCCCCACCGCCAGTGAAGCGCCGAAGAGGAGAGTGAAGGAGAGATGCCAGCATCAGCCCGCCCCGGATCCCGGTGAGTGAAGGGAGGGGGCGGGAGACCTGGCCAGTGCTTCCTCTCCGGGCAGCCCAATGCCAGTGGGCCGCCCCCACGGTTGGTGGATGGCCGGGTAGAGTGAGAGGCGTCTTCCTAAGGCCGGGCTCCTGTGTGTTCCGAAGGAGCCCCGCACCCGAGTCCAGTGAGTGGGGCAGGAGAAAGGGAGGGGGCGCCGGGACACATTGTCGGTGTCCGCCCCTCCCCAGTAGCGCGAGCTCGCGCTCCTTGTGCATATGAAGCCACGAGGGCTTCAAGGGCGGCCCCAGTTGGCAGTGGGTCGCCCCAACGCGAGTCAAGCCATGAGGGCTTCAAGGGCGGCCCGGTTGGCAGTGGGTCGCCCCAACGCTTGGAGAGTCCAGGGAGGCTCCAGGGGGCATGTTGCTTTAGAGCCAGTGTGGCTCCAACGTTTGACCAGTGTTGGCCAGAGCCTGTGTGGCTCCAACGTGCGCAGTGTTTGTTTTAGAGCCTGTGTGGCTCAGGTGGCGCAGATTTGTTCTAGGGGCTACTGAGAGCCCTGCCACAGCTTTTTGATCCCAGCTGCCCAGCACTTTGTGGGCGGCTGCCACGTTTAGGTTTTTGTACCTTTGAAACTGGCGCTGCATGGCAGCGCACCCTGACTTTGGACTCAGGGCATCTTTGCCCCACAAGGCCAGTTGGCCTAGGGACTGCCACAGGTAGTGGCTTATGTAGTGTTGGCGCAATGTGATTTCTATGCTTTTTAATACTTATTGCTAATGTGAGTTTTTGCGTTATTGATTTATTATGCACCTCTGAATGTGTAGGTTTATGCATTATGTGTCTTTCTTTCCATGCGCTGCACCTCTGAATGTTTAGTCATCATGTGTCTTCTTGCGCTGCACCCCTGAATGTATTTTATTGCATCATGTGCTTTATTCTTAACACCTCTGAATGCTTTAGGCATCATGTGTTTCTCTTTATTACTCCTCTGAATGTAGTTATTGCATCATGGGTAATGTGTTCTTTTCCTAGACCCCTAAACGCTGAGTGATACTTAGGTGGTTGTCTTTTCTACTCCTCTGAATGTAGGTTTATTGCATCATGAGTAATGTATTCTTTCTTAGACCCCTAAATGCTGTGTGATACTTAGGTGGTTCTTCTTTCTTAGTACAGGTGGTCCTAGTAAGGTCCTGGTTCCTGTTACCAGTGGTTACTGGTTGTTATCTGTGATTATTATTTTATGTAGTGTGAGAAAAATTCCCAGGACATCTAACGTATACAGTGAACACTCGGGATAGGTCAGTAATCAAGCAGGAAAATCAAGAATATAACAATTTCTAAATAAAATATATCTTTTTAATGGATATTAGTTTAAAAACAATACATAAAATAGGATCATGAGACCAAACCAATTCATCAGAGTAAAAAATGGGTCAATAACATACAATTCTAAAGGTTAAACATAAAATTATAATTAATACAAAAAATAAACACGTAAATGCATGTAATACAACAAATGTTTAAAAAGGAGCATGAGAACTCGACGCGCGTTTCGGCAGTAACCCGCCTTCTTCAGGAGACCTAAAATAAATCAAAACATGGATGCTCTATCCATGCAGTAACATCATTCGAAGGTGACACATTCGTGGATGGAATAATATAAAATTGATTGCAAGATAGGGATATTCCTTCGTGTTTTCAATGAAGTGGGCGATGTACGTGGCGCAGAGGAAAGTTGATTAAAAAAGCGATGGTCACAGTAATACTTATTTAGTAGTATATCAGAGTTGTAATCCATACGCCTTTACTAGGTGATGGCCCATTCAAGGATAGTGCAAAGTGATTTCTTAGACAAACTAACAGCGGACGGACAGAGATGCAGTCCTGTTCCGTTGCTCAGAGTGTTAGGGTCCTATTTCCCCATGTACAGTTGTTTAGTTGTTTCTTAAAATCGTAGATAATGTGTGGGCAGCAGAATGGTGCTGTTCCAGCGTTTATTCCGTAGGGATCCAACCTCCGTTAAAAGATATAGATCGGCCGTCCCTTTAGGAAGTGATTGTCGAATGGACAGCAGAATGGTGCTGCTCCGTCGTTCGTGTTGTGGGGACCCGACCTCCACAAAATGCGAAGATTATTATTTTATGTTACATTTATTCTTTATTCTAGAAGTGACTTTATATTCTACATTTTATCTAGAAGTACTATAGCTGATTCTGACAGGCGCCCATGTGGCCCTGTCTTGTGTACATAATCCCTGTGAATATTGCCCGTGCCAGTTGGCACCATGTATATGTGTGATTTTATCTGATGTGTTTTTACAATACAAAAGTTATTTTTATAATAACCTTGTGTGGAGTCTCTTTTGTGGTGTGCCTAGTATGTTGTTGCTGTTGTGCGCTGGCGCAAATGCTTTACACATTGCCTCCGAGTTTAGCCTTACTGCTTGTGCCAAGCTACCAAGGGGGTGAGCAGAGGTTATCTTGGTGTGTGACTTTCTTGCCCTGACTGGAATGGTGGTTTCTGCCTGGCTTTGGCGTCAGCCTTAGCCTACCAGAAATAGCCAGTTCTAACAGTATTGAATTTTGGATTCTATAAAATGTGCCTCTTGTTGGGAAACATGGAGTTTGTTGGTACTTTGGTCTGAAAAGGAGC
Source organism: Lissotriton vulgaris (assembly GCF_964263255.1). Lineage (NCBI taxonomy): Eukaryota > Metazoa > Chordata > Amphibia > Caudata > Salamandridae > Lissotriton > Lissotriton vulgaris. The sequence continues at coordinate 771,939 of NW_028244344.1, forward strand.
ATGAATAAGCTTTATTTTGAAACTTTGAACAGTATCCGGCACCCAAGAGTTGTTGGAGATCTTGGCCCAACTGTGCACAAAGTGTTGTATTCAAGGACACCAGAGAAGAAGAACTAATTGTTACCTGTAAATTGAGCTTTGGAGTTGGCATGGAAATTCCCACAGTATGAAACGACCCATGGTGCCTTGGCCTCTAGTGAGAAAGAAGCCACTACCGCTTGCCAGCCTCTGTGCTTCCGAAATCCAAAGTCTCTCTGAGGACCTTTTGAGTAGGAGAGGCCGGACAAGTGTTCTTGTCCTCAAGTGGTCTTCACAAACAGATCAGGCTGAAAACCTTCTTGCGGCAGGTCTGCGCTATATAGCAACCTGAAGGTGCTAACAGACTATCCTACGTACTTCACAGATCAGTCACCAAAGAGTTTTCCCTCAGCCATAGGGCTGGCTTCAGACGTTGCCAAGTCAATTAACTTTGGAATGATCCTTGTGAGATCGCACAATTAGCATTGCTGAGGAGGCAAACAGCCATTCCGGTCAGCTGGCAAGGACCTCAGGGTCTATCTCTGTGCCTGTTGTTTTTCCTTGAGGACCAGATCCAAGATCATAGCAAAAAGACCAGAGACATCTAGGAGTTTTTTCTGGCAGGCTCGTCAAGCACAATCAATGCCTTGTTTGGGGTCCCAAGCAAATGTTTAAGAAAAGAGAGCATACAGGGATCTTTATCCAGGGTCTCCGCCTTCTTGCCTGGGAGATCTGGTCTGGAGCATTTAGCCTGCAGTCTATTTCTCTTCTCATAATAGAAACATTTGCTCAGGCGAACTGCATATATTCTGCAATAGCTGGAGACAGGGTCCAATCTGAGGCTCTCGGATGGACTATTTTGTCTGGGTCAAAGTCCAGAAGATTAGAAGGTAGCAAAGAGAGTCTAACGCTTGGGGGAGGAGACATTTATTAGTCTCTTATAAGTGTTGAGTGATTGTTGCAATGACTGGTCAGGGGCCTCCCCTAGACCGCTCTAAGAATAGTGGGCATCCTTCTCATCTGGGCCATAAGGCTCGTAATAATTAGGGTCAATAGTTTCAGAATCTGACATGTCGGCATTGAACTAGGAGGGGGGTTAACTCCAGATATAGCTCACCTTACACTAAAAAAGGTACACTCGGATACCCAAAGAGACAGGTAAAGGGGGAATAACCCAATAAGTAAGGTGCAAATCACATATACTGATGTTGATTTATCTGTCTAAATATCAATTATAAGTCACTTGAAATTCAGTACTGTACTATGATTCGTGTTGAAAGACTTGCTTTACTGGGCAACAAAAATGGAAAAATGAAATAAACTGTAAAATGCAAAAAAGCAAAACAACAAAATAATTGCTGCCACTTAATAAATTACATCGCAAAAACACACAGTGCCCACACCACAATTACTTAATCAATGCTTTGTTAGGGAAAGAAACCAATTTATTGTGACTTCCCTAAGACAATATTACTTTGTGTCCATTATTTTATGCTTTTTATCTTTTTCGAAAACTTATAACAGAAAAAAGGACAAGACATGCACAATATTTACAAGACTAAATGCACTTTGTACAAGCTTCAAACATAAACATTATTTACAATTTAAAATTTTTTTGCATCAAACATTTATACACAGACAACAAAATATATTACATTCAAAACATGAGAAAAACAAATTTTGAGGGGGAATATAAACAACTTGGTGACTTATAAGCGTTTAAGTACTGGACCAGCCGGTCCTATTATATTACATATGACAATTTATTCCGCCCAAACAAGTTTTGTTTTTCTCAAGTTTTCGAAAAAGATAAAAAGCATAAAATAATGGACACAAAGTAATATTGTCTTAGGGAAGTCACAATAAATTGGTTTATTTCCCTATCAAAGCATTGATTAAGTAATTGTGGTGTGGGCACTGTGTGTTTTTGCGACTTAAAAGAAGGTCTAGCCCTCACTGTAAGTTCACGGACCTATCCCCTTTTGTTTTCACTTAATAAATTACAGCTGAGCATTCATCTGCATGAAATTGCACTTAAAAATAATTAATTGAATTTTACGCTTATAAATAATGTGAAGGCATTTGTCTCAACATGGTGGATAACAATCAACAGTTATGGGTATCAAAGTATGCAGTCTAGTTGTTTTTCAAAAGGAAAAGTGATGATGGACTATGGTTGAGCAAAAGACACACAATTGAGGGACGGAATGCAGAACAAATCAAAACATTCACCCCCAGTCAAGAGATCTGGGTTAAATCCATCATTCTTTTGCTCACCATGCCACCCCAGTTTGGACCTGGCCGTTTGTAAATCAGTCTTGACCCTGTGCTTCATGCAAATAGTCTAGCCCGAACTGCCAAGCCAGGCCTTTCCTGGACCGGAAACGAGCATCCTAGGACCGGTTTCTGGGTATCACCCCTCATCAGCCAGGATAGCTTGATTCCAGTGGCACAGTGAGCCCGGGACCCACGTCTGGGCATAACCGGCACACTTAGGGCAAGGAAGCAAAAGACACACAATTGATGGATAGAATGCCGAACAAATCAAAACATTCACTTCCAGTCAAGAGATCTGGGTTAAATCCATCATTCTTTTGCTCACCATGCCACCCGAGTTTAGACCTGGCCATATGCAAATCAGTCTTGACCCTGTGCCTCATGGGAACAGTCTAGCCCGAACTGCCAAACATGGTGCTCAAAAAACACAATGGATTTAGCCCACATCTCTGTACTGGGATGAATGTATGACATTGTTCTGCATTCTGTGCATTCATTGTTCTTTTTGGTCTATGGTTGAGGGCACCTTTAAAATGGGAATCTAGAAAGTGAGATTCTATGGTCCTGTGGAAGGCAAACACCGAAACGTGTTGACTGTCCCTGATGTATATGCACTGTTTTGGTTCGGTGTGATTCCTAACATGAAGGGAGGACATTGGAGTATCTGAATTGTTGGTACAATATATGCAGCAACTGCGCCTCATGGAGCCTGCGCCCGGACGAAGATGTGAAACGGAAACTGAAGCAGCAAGTTGTGCAGTGTGAAGGTGAACTTTTCTGGCGCCTCTGCTGAGATATTGGATCGCACTCATAGAAATGCCGCACTTCCACACAGAGGCACAAACACGATGAACCAAGAAAACACCAGGAAAGGGGTTCACTCTCATAAAATGAGGCACATCAAAAGACAGTTTTCAGAATAAAGCATGTGGTTTTATTTGTGCACTCTCTAACAGAAAGGCTTTACCAGATGTCCAATACACTATGTAAATGAATTTGTGTGTGTATATATATACACACACTAGCAGCCTGCCCCAGCGTTGCCTGGGGTAGAAGGGGGCTGGGGGCTGCATTTCAGGTTTGCGTGCTCTCCCGCCCAGGCCCCCGCCCGCCACGACATTGTCTGTGTCCCGGACAATGTTGTGGCGGGCGGGGGCCGGGGCGGGAGAGAGCACACAAACCTGAAATGCTGGCTTCCCCTACCCCGCCTGCCCTGACATTCCCCAGCAGCCCGTGCCCCGCTCGCCCGCCCCGACCCTGGCTGCCCCGGATTCTTACCTTGCCTCTGCTGCTCACACCGCCGGTCCATATTTCTCCGCCGCTCTGCCACTCACCACCTGTCCGCCACCGCTCCTCCCCGCGCCATATCCACCTCTCCGCTCCGCCGCTGGCCTCACTTCACCGCTCCTCCCCTGCGCGCCATGTCCGCCGCTCCTGGGACGCTGCTCCTCCCCTGCTCCTGACGTGACGACGCACAGTCGCGGCCGGCGCTACTTTGGGGGAACTACTTTTTGTAAAAATGTAACTTTTTATATAACGTTTATTTTTAAATTTTTTAAAGCCTATGACCATCTACACACCCTGCCGATTTCAACGGTGTATCGGGTGTGTAGATTGGCGCTGTGGTTCCCGAGTTTACCTTGCCTAAAGGTGCAAGTTCTCACTTTATAATAGTAGTATAGATAAGATATATATATATATATATATATATATTTTAAAAGAATGCAGTTTTATTAGAACCGCTTAACATTTTTGAAAATGTGCTCATCAGAAACGGACACAGTAATTGGTGGACTACAACCAATCCGGTAGTTCGGCCTAGGCTAAATAAGCATGTGACGCCTGCTTTGATGAAATGCCTACCTGTGACCAAGGCTTGTGAGAAAGCTGAAACACGTAAGGATTATGGGCAAAGTGTTTGATGGTGGACTGCCTGCCTGAAGTTTGAAATAAAGTGCGTGAAGTTGCCTTTTTCATTGGAGTCGTCGTATTTCTGTGTAGAAATATTGTGTGTATTTGAAAGCAGGATTCTTTGTTCCTGTTCAACAAAGCCGCCCTGTCAGGGTTTGGGGCTCTGCAAACAAAGAAACTGTGGTGGATTTATGGAGAGGAGCCTGACTCACCTGCCACCTTTTACAAAAGAACACAGGATTGCACCCAAGAAAATTTTCAGAAAGGAGGTGGGCAAGGGATGCTAGCAGAATATTCCATTCTTCTGGCTGATGTTAATGGCATTCAAGCACGTACTTGCATAAGGTAAGTCCGTGACACTGACTTATTTTTTAGCACATTTTTTTCTCACTTTAGTAAAAGATTATGGACTGCAATTTATCAAAACACGCAAAACACAAACAACTATTTAAAAAGAATGCAGTTTATAAGAACAACTTAAATTTTTTGAAAATGTGCTCATCAGAAACGGACACAGTAATTGGTGGACTACAACCAATCCGGTAGTTCGACCTATGCTAAATAAGCATGTGACTCCTGCTTTGATGAAATGCCTACCTGTGACCAAGGCTTGTGAGAAAGCTGAAACACTTAAGGGTTATGGGCAAAGTGTTTGATGGTGGACTGCCTGCCTGTCTCTGAAGTTTGAAATAAAGTGCGTGAAGTTGCCTTTTTTATTGGAGTCGTATTTCTGTGTAGAAATATTTTGTGGATTTAAAAGCAGGATTCTTTGCTCCTGTTCGACGAAGCCGCCCTGTCAGGGTTTGGGGCTCTGCAAACAAAGAAACTGTGGTGGATGTATATATATATATATATATATATATATATATATATATATATATATATATATATATATACATCACTTTCCCTTGGTTCCTTTTGCCGGAAACTGCAGCGCTCTCAGTGCCGGTTCGTTAACCCCTGCGGCAGAGCCAAGCCACTTCGAACATCCACACCAAACTCTTTCCGATGAGAAAAGAAATGGGGGGACGAACTTGCGTACTTTATTTTTCCATTTTTAATGCCATCCTTTTAAATCATGAGGATTATTTCAGCTGGCAGGCACAGATCTACGCGTTTCAGGCTGCTACAGTCTGTTCACGATCAACCTTGCTTCTGACTAACTACATGATTAAATTTAAAAAAAACATGACATCATTTCCTGTTTGGTATTTTCGTGGCCCTAAGCCTTATGGAGGCTGTAGTTTTTTTTTTTATATAAAACCATACATTTTAAGCGTATCTTTACACAAGATGAAATGCTTTAAACAAACGTGATTAATCAGAACAATTTTGTGACCATTATTGTTTGTAATCTCTTATTTTTGATCACTTTATCAGTCAATTTGCAGTAAACTGTTTCACATCATATTCTTTGTGCACAGGGGTGTTGTCAATCAAATTTGTCTCACTTTATCTGATGCCTCACTTTTCTTAACCGTGTCCATTGCTTGGTTTACACAGGCATGACCCATATTTACATGATATGCACCCTCCAGTGGGTATTCATTGTCAATGTGTCCCCTTCCAGATTTCATTCTCTGTTTTTATTTTCAAAAGTGATTATTTCATTTGTAATTCCTATTCCTACCCTCCAGTGGGTGTACATTGGCAACGTGTCCCCTTCAATCTTCTTTTTTTCCTCTTTTTTATTGTGTTTTTTATTTAGTGAATTTGCTGCTGTTTCTACTGCTTGATTTCGAGTTTTTTGATTATCTTTTATAACTATGACAGTCCAGCTCTTCTGTCTCCATTATCTTATTTCTGCTCTTTTAAACCTTTCTACTGCTTTTCTGTTATAAGTGACTATACAGTTCCTCCGACTGATTGAGACCAAACGGGTGCATTGTTCTTAGTTTTAGAATGTAGCGTGACTCCTTCATCCGTAGCTGTTTTTCTCGGTCCCCACCTCTTTCCTTTTTTGAAACAGTATCGATCCCATAGAATCGCAATTGTTTCCAGTCACCCTCATGGTGACGCTCCATTTGCTTTGCCACTGCATTGACTCGAACCTTCTGTATTGTGGCCCTTATGTGCTCCAAAATCCGTTTTTTTAACTCACAGGTGGTGCTTCCTTAATACATCAGTGGGCACGGACACTCAGTTGACGGATTTCTCACACACTCTTTTTTTGTCGGTTTAGCAATTTGACAGGCTTTACAAATGTGACATTTCACAAACCATTTTGTTTTGAGCCATGTTCCTTCTTTCTTTTTTGATTTAAAGTGACTATGAATCAGATGGTCTTTAATATTCCTGGCTCTTCTGTAAGTCACTGTTGTGTGTTTACCCACTACATCTTTTACTGTCTCATCGAATTGCAGAATTTTCCAGTTTCGTCTTAGGATCCCCACTATCTGTTTGCTTTCTAGTGAGTAGTCTATTATCAGATGAATTGGTTCTTTTTCACATCTCACTTCTTTCTTTTTTACGCTTAGACAGTCTTCTCTGGATTTGTTATTTTTTCTTTCCCAGCATTTTTGCGCTATCTTCTTACTGTATTTTCTTTTTCCAAAGCGTTTAACTGTATGTACTCCATGTTTCGACCATTCTTTTTCTTCACTACATATTCGCCTAATCCTCAGAAACTCTCCATAGGGGATACTTGAGCTATAAGCGACTCTTGATGGAAACTGGATGCCTCCAATGTTGCGTTGGTAGCTGTGTTCTTTCTATGTAGAGTTGTATGAATCTGGTTGTTTTTTATGTAAATTTCCGTATCCAAGAAAACCACCCGTTCTTTGCTCAATTCATAAGTGAATTGTAGTTGGGTCACACTGTTGTTCATCACTTCAAAGTATTCTTGGAAATCCTCTCCTGTCCCATCCCATATGATCAGCAGGTCGTCGATAAATCTTTTCCAACTTATGACTTTGTTTAGAAATCTGTCATTTTCCGTATTCCATGCAACTTCTCTCTCCCATTATCCCATCGCTAAACAGGCGTAACTGGGGCTAAAAGAAAAGCCTATTGCGGTCCCATTCCTTTGCCGATACACTTCATCGCCAAAGAAGAAGATGTTTTTATTCAGGCAAATTTCAATCATTTGGCTAAGCATGTTGTTATGTTCTTTGTACTCTAAATTCCGCTCTTGTAGAAAGAATGTAAATGTAAATTGTAAATTGATACTTGTATAGCGCACTACTCACCCGCAAGGGTCTCAAGGCGCTTGTACGAATACCGCTGTGGAACCCCTCCTGGCTTTTCCTGTGAGGCGTCCACTCCTGGGCACCCCCAAGGTGGAGGCCAGGCATCCTTAGCGTTGTGGGGGCCGTTGTGGAGATTAAGCAAGCTATTTCCCAGAGTTGCAGAGTGGGACTCCATGATTGGAATAGGCACTGAGGCGAGAAATATCAGGTCCGTGGAATTTTGAGCCCAAGACCCGCCGAGGCGGGGAATTGAACCCTGGTCCCGGGCTAGACCTTTGCATCAGGGTCTGCCACTCTAATCATTGAGCCACACTTCTCACAAGTTACATGCTTCCAAGCCGAAGTCATTCCCTATGGTGGTATAAAGGGATATGACATCAATTGTTACGAGCTGATATGACTCTTGCCAGGGTGTATTTTGCAGCAGTCTTAATATATCTGTGGTGTCCTGTATGTAGGAACTGAGTTGGGTGACATATGGTTTTTAAAAAAGTCAATAAAGTTTGCCATGGGTTCAAGTAATGAGCCTTTAGCTGATAGAATAGTTCTTCCTGGGGGTTTCTTCTGGTCCTTATGAAGTTTTGGCAAAAAATATATTGTTGTCGATACAGGATGATTTACCGTTAGATAATTTCTTTCTTCTTCATTTATTTGACCATTATTCGTCCATTCCTGGAGTTTCATGTCTACTGATTCCTTTATTTCCATGGTCTTGTTCTTTTTCATTTTTTCATAATAGGTATTGTTCCACAACTGGCGATGTGCCTCTAAGACATAAGCTCATTTTTCCAATATAACAACGTTTCCGCCCTTATCTGCCATTTTGATTACAATGTGTGGATCATTCATTAAATTTGTAAGGGCGTCCCTCTCCTGCTTAGAGAAATTGTCCTTGAACTTCCGACTCTTCAATTTATATAGATCTTCAATGACCGCTTCCTGAAAGAGGTCTATTTTGTTGCCTGCTGTGATTTTTGGGTAGAATCGTGACTTCAGTTTCATTCCACTGAGGCCACCACCTTTTTGCTCACATGCTTCAGCCAGGGGGATCTCTTCCCCGTCTGCTGTATCCAGATTTAGCAATGTTAAATAGCTTTCAGAGTCCTTGGCTTGCAATCCATTTACATTCATATTTTCATGCACCATCGAGGGTTTGGTTGATTCCTGCTTTTCCAGAAAGAACTTGGCTAGTTTGATTTTTCACACATAGAGGTATAGGTCTATCCTCACTTGTGCTATACCCCTTCTTCTTGTTGGACAATAATTAATTCATTTTTTTAGAAGTTTGATTTCATTTTCCGATATTGTTCTTCTGGATAGGTTTACAACCTGTAATTCCTCAGTTATTTCTTCTTCAGGCACATGCTCCTCGTTTCTGTTCAGATCTTCTCCATACCTGCGTTTGCTCCTTTTCCCCCTTCTTTTTGGTTTCTTTGTGATCTTTGACGCCCTCTTCCTCTTCTCCCTTGTTGTTGATATGTGGAATGACTCTGCTCCCACTGTCTTTGTTGCAGTACCACTCGCATGTCTCCTAAAAAAGACAGCTTTCCTTTGGTTCCTCCTTCTGCAGCAATATCTTCACTTGACGCTGCTGATGATATGTTACTCGACATGCTTGTGGAGCTGCTCCATGTCACTTGTCCCTTCATGGCGTCAAATTTACGCGCACACGTAAAAATACGGCCATCCGCTTAATCATTGGTATCTCTTATGAATTTAGAATGTTTTCTTTCTCTTACTATGTCCTCATGTTTTTCCACCTGTGCCTCCAAGTCCTCCTTAAATTTTATCATTTCACTTGTCAATTTTAACTTCGCCAGTTCTTTCTGGATATCACATAGTTGTTCTTTAATTTTATTTAGAGCAATTTCAAGATGTTTGACCAATATTTCAATCAGGCCCAACAATGATATCAAAATGAAATTGCACCATTCTTGTAGCAGTTCATTAGATGTATCTTGATGATTTGGCATCAGCATGATTCTAAGCCCCCTGGGCACCCTCTCAACATCTAGATATTTTTTGAGTGTTATTAATTCCCATGACTTGTTTAGTTCCTTTCTGCTCAACCTTTCCCAGGTGCGCAGTGTAGATTTTGCATCCGTTTTTCCAGTGCCACTCGATGGCCGTGCTTCTTTGCCACCTCTTTCTTTTTTATTTTCAAACATTGAGCTGAGCATTTCATTTCGTTTGGCTTCTCTCCTTTGCATCCTTGTGCCTGCCTCGCCTCCGTTTCAGTATTTATTTCAATAGTGTTAGGCTTTATTTCTTTGCAGTTATATATATATATATAATTCAAGGTTAGCCGTTTCGTGAGCGGCACTCGCAGGCTGGCTGCATGCAGACAGGCAGATCATGAAGGGGCACGCACCTCAGGCACCACCCGACGCGTTTCAGGCATTATGGCCTTCTTCCATGGGCTTTCCAATGAGAAATGGCACAGGAAACCGCCAGTAAATACCCTCTGTATGTATTGAAAAATAGCGCACAGGTGAGTATCGCGCTAAGCATTAGGGGACTGGTGGTTCAGATATAGTAATAAACACCCCAGTGGGTTGTAACCAAAGTCTCTGAATTTGGGGAGCATAATTCGTAAGAGGCACCTTTCAAGTGTCCACAGCCTCACTGCCTGTTGGTAAACACAGCATTCAATCCGCTCCGCATTGCAGTCCAAGTGGAAATGACAGCAGACAGGTGCGGCTCTAGGGTCATGGTGGCCCTGGGCAGGGAGCGTAGGTAGGGGGCCCCGGAAGAGGGGGTCCGGGTGGGGCGGAGCGCGGAGGCCAGTAAAGAGGGGGGGTCAGGGTGTTTAGAAGTGGAACTGAGCCGGAGGCCGCCAAATCCTTGCCAGGGGCCGCCACACAAATATGTATCCATCCTCAGAGGATAAATATATTAAGGATATATATTTGTGTGGTGGCCCCTGGGGTTTGGTGGCCCTGTGCAGGTGCACAGCTTGCACATGCCTAAGGCCGGCCATGCAGCAGTCCCACAAGGATGTTGTGGCGGTGCTGGCTCGTGGCCCAGGGCAGGGCCACATAATGTAATTCAAGGTTAGCTGTTTCGTGAGCAGCACTCGCAGGCTGGCTGCATGCAGACAGGCAGATCATGAATTGGGGAAAGACTGCCTGCCACAGCATAAACTTTGCCAGTAGCCTCTGATGAAGAATTGTACTCGAAACGTGTAAGGCAATTGGAAAGCTGCATTACAACCTGCATACGAAGCGTGTCCTTACCTGATGAAATAAATGCTGGTAACCTGTCGATATTCGAGTGTGTCTTGTGAGAGCTACCATGTGTTTGAAATCTATAAACGGACGCTCTTCCTCCGAGGCGGCACCACCCCAGGATTGAAAGGGGGCCACAGGTTTGGATACACCATTTTCATGTGTGGGGCTGAGACATTGGATGGAGGAGATGCGAAGATTTGGGGACTCACCGAGGGCTTAAAACTGCAGTGATTAGTGCGCTGAATTGGACTGTGAATGTTTGGGCACTACAAATCTCACAAGTCTCTCAACCGCCCGAATTGTAGGCGTGACTTCGTTATATTAGGGAAAGACTGCCCGCCACAGCACAAACTTTGCCAGTAGCCTCTGATGAAAAGTTGTACTCGAAACGCATAAGGCAAATGGAAAGCTGCATTACAACCTGCATGTGAGGCGTGTCCTTACCTGATGAAATAAAGGTTGGTAACCTGTCGATGCTTGAGTGTGTCTCGAGAGAGCTACCATGTGTTTGAAATCTATAGGCGAATGCTCTTACGCCGAGGCTGCACCACCCCAGGATTGAAAGGGGGCCACAGGTTTGGATACACTTAATAATAACACACTTACAAATGCAACTGCAACTGTTAAATGCATGGAATAAAATACATGGACTAAAAAACAAGCTGTTAATAATGATAATAATACTGGACGTCCACTGCAAGAAAGAAACACTGTCAAAAGTAAATAGGAATAAGCCCTGTAAACAGAAAGCATGAAAGATATATGCACAGAATACATCAGATGATTATAACCACTGAAGATTCGAATGTGCACACAAACACCCTCTCACACCACAATGCCAATAATCAGAGAAAAGACATCACCATCTGCAATAACTTCATCTTACCTCTCTCCAGACTGGGGGATTCACAGCCAGGGTCAAGAGACTCAGCAAGCCGGGAACTGCTACACTGAATTAGACACGTCCGTCCTTCATTCAAGTTCAAAATCCCACCTTACAAGTCATCAGACCCCAGTTTTATAATCTCAATATACGTTTTCGAGAGGACTTCCTCTGTGCCAAGAAAACTTACTAGAGTTGACCACTCTCCCCAAGCATTCCAAACGCAAAGGAGTTCTCATGTATTCTTCTGCGCTCCCACATGTTCATGCCCCTTATCTTAGAGAAGCTTGAGAAAGTAGAAAACATCTCCAAAAGTACAGAAAACAATCTGGAATGCTAATAGCCTAAACAACTTCAGTGATCTGGGGGCCTGCTTGTGTGCACAAAGCTCTAGCTAGACAGAGTGAGGATTCAAGATGGCATGAGGGCATGTCAAAGCCAATAGTAAAAACTTCATAAAACTTCCCAATGTACAACCTAATGCACATTTGAGCTCCCCTGCATATAACACTACACTCTGAGACAGAGAAATACATTGCACTCCTTTCTCTCTCTCATTCTTTGAAAGGCACATCCCACACGTTCTGTCCCTGGCAAGGCTGCTCTTCTCTGTAAACATACTCCTACTCAGCTACTTCAAGGAGATATGAAATGCAAGTGCAAAGTGGAAATTAAACACAATAAATGGGTAAGCGAGGCATGCTAGCTGAGTCGTGTTAGGATGTGTTTGGTGTCGGAGCACTGAATCTAGATGCTTCAGAGGGGACATGGGGTGACGGGCTCTCCCCTTTCCCACCCATCATCCGCATAGACCTGTTATCTCTGACAAGCGCAGTAGATCAGGAGATCACATACGACTGCGCTGTTGAAAGATATAAATATATAAAGGCCTATGCCCGGTAAGCACAGATGAGAAGAGTAAACCACTGTGGCAAAAAGCATTGGAAGGAGAGCCATCAGACAAATGAAAGTAAAGTGTGCTTAATGCCCATGCACACATCGACAGTACAGCCCAGGGAAAACAAGAGTCCAAAAGGATTGACATGGCAGACAGAAGGATGTTAAGGTCCCAGAGGGCCAGTGGACATTTTAATGATGATAGCACAGCAATTGACAATGCAGTGTCAACACAGACAGAAGAGAAGAAAAGAACCACCAGCACTATCATGAGAGAGCTAGAAAGGGATTTAATGATAGAATTAAACAAATGGTGGGAAATGACATCACTGCAAAAAGTACATTGAATATAAAAGAATTCCAAGAGAGTTGAGAATACTGATACTACCTAACTAACGATCTAGGTGAAAATGTTCTTTTAAACTAATGTGAACACTAATCTTACACAGAAAGAAAGCTGGAACAAACAATCAATAGAATTAGAGAACTTGTAAAGGAGCTGGAAAAATAAACTGTCACAGAAGAAATAACAAAGTTACTTGACCAAATGGAAAATAAAATAAATAAACATGAGGCTGAAGTAGAAAAAAGGAAGGCAATAAAGTTTAATTGAGATCGGATCAATTATGCCAGTGGGCGCATATACACCATTCACTCGCAAATATGATGGCCTGAGGAAAAGAAAAACGAAGGACAAAACTCTAGAAAACAGGGAAATGTCAGAGATAGTAGCAGAGAGCTCTGAAGTGACCTTGGCGGATGAGGAATTGAATCTGGCAAACATGGGTTTTACAGGGAGTTACGTCTAGTCCGCATGAGTATGAACAAAGAGGAAGGGGAAAAGGACTAGACCCCGGAAGAGGCAGGGGCAGAGGGAAAATAAAATCAGAAAGAACAGAGGAAGATGGAAAATCAAAAGCAGAAGACGAAAAGAAATACAAACTTAAAAGAGAAATTGATAAAAGAAAACTTAATCATGAACCTTTCCTCAAAAACCCTGAATGAAAATCAGATACAAATTCTCAATAAAGGGCTGTCCTTCTGCCCAGACTCTGAGATGGACATGGCCAGTCTAAGAATTGATCTCTATAAATTCTCCCAGAAACTTAAGCTAGAGAAATATTTCCTAATACTTCCCCCTCACTAAGGAGGGTAGAAAGGACAAAGTTTAAGTCAATGATTCCAAAAAATGAACTACCATGCCTGAAAACATTAGCAACCCTGGAAAGTGAATCAGAAGTAATGGAGGAAATGGATCATCATATCACTCAGGAATGGATCAGTCCAGAACCGCTACAATTTCACATCTGGAGGGCTCGACTTCTAGCGAAATATACCATAGAACAGGCAATCTATGCTGTGAAAGGTCATATTAAAAGACTAATGGGGGGGACATTTGGGATCCAATTTATCAATGGATACAGGAAGAATTGCGAAATTAGCAACCTCTTTATTATACTAACAAAACAGACCTTTCCTTTTTTGTCTTTCTTAGATGTGAGCACATGATGAATTGTAACTTATCCTGTTTCTTCTGCTTTTGCTGTGTGCCATGTTTATCTATTCCTTTGCAATGTGAATTTTGTATCTGTTTTTGCTTGCAATAAAATTTAAAAATCTAAAAAAAAAATTAAAAAAAAGGAAATGGATCATCCCGGGGAAATCACGGATGCCCAGCTGTGTATGACCAATGGCATAGAAACAGGAGAAAGAGGAAACAATTTTTTCAACAGTTATCTCCTGGGAACAAGGTTGACCTCTTTAATGTGTTGGTTATTGAGGATTTGAACAACTATCCCATAGAAACATATCACAAAGAAGACACAATATCACTCCTGGAGAATGACCAGTCATTAAAAATCTCAGAGAAGACATGCAAATCATAATAAAAGCATCTGCTAAAGTTGGTATCATTGTGGTTCAGGATCAAGAAAAGTACTTGATGGAGACTGAAAGACAACTGAAAAATAGGCAATATTATGAGAAATTGACAGAAAATCCAATAACAACCATCACTGTGGAATATCATGGAAAGTTGAAAAACTGGCACGGTTGAGAGGTGATTGATTATGAGGAATATAGATATCTCAAGACCAATTACACCCTGGCAGGATTCCTGCTACAGCTGACCGCTCTTGACTATCAGAATATACCAGCATGACTCCTATCATTCCTCCCAACACTTATGAATGAACAAACGACATGAACCATAATTGTTGACCAAAGTACATGCTGTTGGTAATAGCTGGCTGCAGCTGCTGTTCCCCAGTGTGTTTGAAAAGGCTTAATAGCTTTTACAAATGTTTTACCATGCATATGCAAGGTCAGGTTTCAGGTGCCACAGAAAAATCCGGAAAATCCACCAGAATAAGCATCAAGCAACCGCCATAGATGACCTCAACGTGAATCTTCCAGAAGACAGCCCTCATCAAATTAATCCCCTGCACCTGGTCCTTGCTATAAGCAATTAGAATGTGACCTATTTTGAAGGTTTTATATAGCACGAACAAGACTCTTGCGAGTATCAGAGCGCTTTACAAGTCAAGTAGAATGTAGGATATAGTATACCACAAACTAGCAAGTTATTGTAGTATTCTCAGTTGTATTTGCCTCTGCTTTGTTAAGTGTCTATTTTGAGTTCTAGATCCCTGGTGTTCTATGGGACTAGCTCGCTCATGAATGTTCCACAAGCGACAGTTATTGAGAGATCTGACTGGGACGGTATTCGTGTCTCTGCTTGGGTGTTCAGCTGAAGATTGAATAAAAGTGAACTAAACCCAGCTGTCTCCTGACTTCGTTACTTCATCTTTTTGGCGACGAGGATGAACAACCCACAAGAACCCACAAAATTGTTTTAAGGAATTCGGCAATGTACAACTCTACACTCGTCGCTCAGCTTTGAGATCAAGCAGCTTGGTGTATGAAAATCGGCTTTTTCAAGTTGTGTCAGCAAAGCCGTGAACGGACATATGACCACGAAATTGACATCGGATGTTCATCGTAAAAATCGCAGTGCTTGAAGAAAAAAAAGACTCTTCCACACTAGCGGTAAGCTGCGAAAGCTGTTGGGCATTGATTTTATTTACCTTTATTATTCATGAGTTGTGAGCGGAGCACGGGGAAATATTTCTGCACAATCATCGGTGCAGCCAGTCATCGGCGCTGGAACGCATATCAAAGAAATGCGTTCCAGCAACTGAAAAATAACGTGAAAAGCGTGCGTGTGACGTTTTTCTACAGCACGCCTACGTTTATGAAGCTAAGCACATCTGCGTTCCACCTTTGAAACGCACAAAGGGAAAGCTAAAGATACATCATAAAGGGTTCCTTCTACACGAAGAGAAAGTTAAGGAGCGCATTGTAACGTCACGAAGGGATTGTGTTTGTGTTTGTCATACATACTTTTCTCTACATGGAAAGAACAATTACAGTGTAGTGTCATAAAGAGACATCTATTTACAACATTTCCCAGTTCTTTATCACCACTTATTTTTCTATTTTTCTATTTTTGCCATTTTTGAGCTTGCTAAGAGTAGAGAAATACTGCCACCTAGTGGACACTCATTGGAATGTTTTTTTTTCTCTGCTATTGCAATGGATGGTATATGTAATATGTTCACTTTATGATTATAATTTTTTTTCTTCTATATTTTTTTTCAATTTTTATCTTAAAAAAAAGAACATATTTGTCTTAAGTTATTTGCGATATGGCAATGCAAGCAGTTTCACCTCCTGCACCAATTTTGGGTACGCCAGGAGACCTACCAATAAAGTGGCGGAAGTGGTTTGATGGTTTCGAAACCCTCATTGGTGCAATTGGTGCAATGAGATTTCGTACTGAACGGAAGAAGTACATTTTATTACATTCACTAGGGTTTGAAGGAAGAGAGATATGTAAACACCTTCCAGATCCTGTACTTACTGAAGGTGAGGTACTTGATGAATATCAGGAGACGATAAAAAAACTTCAAACAAGATTTGATGTTCAACCTTGTCTTGTGGTGCTTCGACATGCGTTTTTTCTTCACACACAGAACACTGGAGAAGATGTGGACAATTTTATAACGGCTTTGAGGAGACTTGCTTCAGACTGTCAATTTGAAAATTTTGCGGACCAGCTTGTCCAAGACCAATTCATTGCTAAATGTATGGATAAACAAAAACTATTGACGTTGGGCAACCCTACTCTAGAGGAAACAATTAGGGTAGCAAAAAGTATTGTAACATCACAAATCTCTGTAAAAGAATTGGAAGAAAAGAAAAATGAGATGATTATGGCAGTTAAAGTCAAAGAAACTAGAGGTACACACAACAGAGCACCTGAGGGTCAACAGTCATATGATAAACAGATCTCGTTTTTCTCAAGAACGAATATTTGTTTTAGATGTGGTTACAAACCACATGGTCCAAATGGGAAATGTCCTGCAAAATTTGTAACATGCAAAAACTGTAACACAATAGGGCATTTTGCCAAGGTATGTCAAACAAACAAAAACAAATTGATCCAAAAATCTACTCCTGTACAATGTGTAGTTGATGAGGATACACTACGGGGTGAGGAGGAATTTGTGACTAAATATCTCAGCAATATGGTTGTAGTTGTCAAAGATGATGGTGTTATCACTGGTGAGCCAGACTTGTGCGTTGATCCTTATGTCAATATACAAGTTGGTTATCGTGTACTTAATCTGTTGGTGGATTCTGGTGCACGTATCACCATGATCACTCTTGATCTCTATCATGCCACATGGCTTAACAGGGTCCTTCTTCCCCCAGATCGTAAACCAGTTTCATATGAGGGACGTGAAATAAGTCTTTCTGGTTACATAGAAGACATTTTGGAGTTTATGGGTAGGAAAATATTTGGGAAGATTTATGTGGCACATAAAGGGTTGAACATCTTAGTGTGGTTTCACAAAGGATTGTTTGGAATGGTACTCAGACCGGGCACAAAAAACCAAGTAGTTGCAGTAAGAGACAGTCCTGAATTAGAAAACTTAATCAATGATTACCCACATGTGTTCTCAGGGGAGTTGGGAAGAATAAATGATTTCCAACATAAAATCATTTTAAAGCAAGATGCCTATCCGGTAATGCACAAACTCAGAAACGTTCCTTTTAGTATTAGGCAAGATCTAGAAAAAGAACTGGAAATGTTGCGTGATAAGGGTATCATTGAACCAGTGGAGTCGTCCTTGTGGTTGTCTCCATTGGTTGTTGCTAGAAAACAGAATGGTGAGCTTAGGGTCTGCGTGGACCTTCGTTCTCTCAATAAAGAGATATGGGTCGATTCATTTCCCCTACCCAACATAAATGAGTTGTTGTCTAGTTTGAAAGATGCTAAAGTTTTTTCTAAATTAGATTTGGCATCTGCATATCACCAAATCGAGTTAACACCTGAATCCAAATCTCTCACTGCTTTTGTGTCTCCTTTCGGCACCTTCCAGTATGTGCGTATGCCGTTTGGGCTCGCCTCTGCGGCATCCGTTTTCCAACGAGTGATGACGAACATGTTGAAGGGCATCGATGGTCTGTCTATTTTTCAAGACGTTGTACTTATACATGCCCCTGACAGAAGCTCTCATGATATAATTATTAAAGAAGTTCTATCTAGGTTCCAAAACATGGGGGTTGTGTTGCGCAGAGACAAGTGTGTATTTGCAACAAATGAAGTTGACTATTTAGGTCACTTAGTCAACCAAAAAGGGATTCTTCCTAAAACAAGTTTGGTAGAATCTATTGTCAAAGCTAAAGCTCCTTCAGATAAGAGTAGTTTGAAATCGTTTTTAGGATTATGTGTATTCTACTCGAGGTTTATACAAGACTTTGCAACCAGACTCAGACCACTTACATGAATGTTGATAAGAGGTATTGCGTTTGAATGGAACAAGGAGTGTCGAGATGTCTTTGAGTGGGTGAAACTGCAACTTAGTTTTCCTTCTGTTTTAAAACATTTTGATCCTTCACTAATGTGCACCCTTACAGTAGACGCAAGTAATGTCGGGTTGGGAGCTGTTCTCTCCCAAAATAGTGATGGACAGTTAAACACAATAGGATTTGCCTCAAGAGTGTCATCTACTGAGATGAAATATTCAGTCATCGAAAAGGAATTGCTGGCTTGCTGGTGGGCTATAATGAAGTTTAGGAATTTTCTTTGGGGAAGGAAATTTTGTCTTAAAACTGATCACAAGCCGTTGGTATTTATCCTTAGTGGGAAAAATGTGAGGGGGTTTACGCCCAGAATTGCACGATTATCTTCCAAGTTGCTACAATTTGATTTTGTTGCTGAATACATTCCAGGCAGCAAAAATGGGTGTGCTGACTTTCTTTCTCGTTCTTCGGATGTGATTGATAAGTGTACTGATATGGATGAAGAAGATAAGGATGAATATCTTGTAGCCGCCGTAGATCTTCCCCAGTTTTGTGCTGTGTCTGAAAATGAGTGGCAGCAAGCTTTACTTGTCGATGCGTCCTTGCAGAAAGTTATTTCTTTTATCAAGAATGGTTGGCCTAAGGAAAGAAATCTTACCTTTGAATTTAAGACTTTTCTACAGGTAGCGGAGGAGCTTACGATTGAGAGTGGATTGGTGTTAAGAAGTGATAAGTTGGTCCCTCCACTTGCTTTAAGAGAGAGGTTAATAAAATGTACACATGAAGGACATTTAGGTGCCACTTTAACAAAAAGAAGGGTGTGCCTCACATTTTGGTGGCCTAATATGGACAAAGAGATTGAGGATTTCGTTAAGAATTGTGTTATCTGCTCAAGTTGTGATGAAATTGTAAAGGTGCGTACTCCACCTTTGTCACCCATTGAATTGCCTTCTGCTCCTTGGGTTGAGATAGGTTTGGACATTGTTGGGCCCTTTCATGCACTTGATGATGGAGGTGCATATGCATATGCAGAGTGGTAGTGAGAGGGGGGCAAGGCCTTCAGGGACTTGCGGGAAGTCTTTTTCCCCCATATTTATTGGTTTTTATTTTGACTCCTGGAGGCCCCAAACCCTGGGACCAGGTCTTTTTGAAATGGGGGAGGCTCCACGCTGATTTTGGTCTCGATTACCCCATCCCCCTGGGCCTGGCCTCTCCTCTTAACTATTTTTAAAGGGGAGGGGGCCGCACGTTATTTGTGGGACTCAGCTGAAGCCAAGATGGCTGCCACCATTTCCTGCTTGAAGTGTTGGCAGCCAATCAGATTTCATCATGGGGACTGAGGGATTTGCGGGTAATCGGTGTACCCAGAGATCTAAAATTGTTTTCCAGTTGATATCTTCTAAACTACTGAACGGATTTACACCAAATCACAAAAAGCACGATTTTCGTACCAAGATCTAGCTTCATGACAAATTTGGTGTAAGTCCGTCCAGTGGCTCAGCCTAGAGTCGTGTCTACAGATCCTACGGGAATTAACATGGGGAAAATGTTTCCTCAGTCCCGCTACACGAAACACCCCAAAACTTTCCAGACCCCATGTTAATTACCGGGCAAATCTCGCGTTGAGAGCGGCAGCTCTGACGAACAACTAAACACACACACATATATATGTATGTATGTATATATATATATATATATGTGTGTATATATATATGTATATATGTGTGACTCTTTCTGCCAAATAAAGATCTGTTAAGCACCTCGAGGTCCGTGTCCGGAGTCTGCTTGCTGGCTGTGCGAGCTGCGCGAGCTTGGAGACAAACGGAGTGCAGGATATATATATGTATATATATAAAATTCACTGAAAAAACCATAGGTTATAGACCATATATAGTTAGGAATTCACATTTACAAAACCTTATTTTACTCACACAAAACCATTGAAATTCCATATATAGTTAGTTGCACTAACTATATATCGCGCACCCGCAATCCACTGCTGATGATGTCACATATTACATCATTCATGACATGGTCAGTGACATCACTGATGACATCACTGATGACATCTCAAATGACATCACTGATTACAACATCCAGTGACTGTATGTTTCTGTAAAGTTAAAATATGTCTTACATATTGAAGAATGAGTGGATGTATAAGTGTCTGGATGAAGGATTTAGTAGGTGCATGACTGACTGTATGAGTGAGTGATTAAATGTGTCTCACTGAGTGCATGGGTTAGTGACTAAACTGTCTTAATTTGTGCATCATTATGTCTGTTGTTCTGTACACTGTTGCATGTGTTGATAAGTAGCTATATGAGTAACTATATGGGTTATTGATTGGTTGCCCAAGTATTTGTATGGGAGACTGAGTGTGTGTGTGGGTGGCTGGGAGGTGTATGACACTGTGCATAGATGTGTGAGCAGTTGATTCACTAGATGTATGGTTTCAAAAGTGCATGTGGAAACAGCTGTATGGGCGGTTGACTGTGTGCATGAGTGTATTGGTGAGTGAATGGATATCTCAGTGCTACATGTCAAAGTAAGTACATATGTAAAACACAGTGCATGTGAGAGTTGACATATATAAATAACTGTGCATAAGAGCCAGTTAATGTGTGAGTGGCTGTATGGTTCATTGTGAACTTGTATCAGGGATTGTATAAGAGAGTAAATATGTGTTAGTATGTTTGAATAAGTAAAGTTTGTATAACTGTATAGTTGAGGAAATGGAGGTGTGATTGATTCTTTGCATGACTGACTAGGTGTGTGAGTAACTCCATGGATGAGTGACAGTCTGTGAGTGTCTGTTTACACTGATTGTATCTAAGGTTATATTAGAGTCTGAAGAGGTTCATCGTATTATCACATGAATGATATCATCAGTGATGTGATCAGTAATGTCAAATGAGATGTCATCAGTGATGTCATCAGTGATGTCATTTGAGATGTCATCAGTGATGTCATTTGAGATGTCATCAGTGATGTCATCAGTGATGTCACTGACCATGTCATGAATGATGTAATATGTGACATCATCAGCAGTGGATTGCGGGTGCGCGATATATAGTTAGTGCAACTAACTATATATGGAATTTCAATGGTTTTGTGTGAGTAAAATAAGGTTTTGTAAATGTGAATTCCTAACTATATATGGTCTATAACCTATGGTTTTTTCAGTGAATTTTCAAGGTTTTGTAAATGCTAATTCCTAACTATATATGGTCTATAACCTATGGTTTTTTCAGTGAATATATATATACATACATATATAAACATATATCATCTGTATATCTATATAAATACAAACATAAATGCATGCATACATATACTTATATGCATACAGATGCATGTTATTTACATGAAAGTTGAAAAAACACTAATAAAAGCAAAGCTAAAAAGCCACCTCATTACAAACAGAATGGCTTTAACTTAAACGAGGGCGAGATCTATTGCATTTTCAATGCTTGTTTACTTTGGTTCCATCAAGAAGGCATTCAGATGTGTCACACATTTGCCATAAGTTCTGAATATTAGCACTCTAGTTGCACATTAGATCACTGTAGTAAAGCTACTGCTCACCAGGGACGTCTGCTGCTGGTATTCAAAGTGCATGTTTCAGTCTGCATGTCAGAATTTTTTTAATGAAATAGAAGAGGATTTGAGAAGTCACTCAAAATGATCCCTAATTTTTCTTTCTGAAGCACTAATCATACTTTCTATGGCAAAATTAACCCCCTCATGTTGTTCCTTTTTAAATTGAGTGTTTTCAGACTTACCACTTCATTCCAATCAAGATGGCTTCTGGTGTGCCATGCTTTTGCCATAAGTAAGACTGTTAGCGCTCTAGTTGTTCTTTAGAACACTCTGGGACATTCTGTCATTGGGCTATACTTGGGGTACATCTGGGTGATATTTGGGCTACATTTAGGCTCTTTTGTCTCTGGTGGCCATCTTGGGAGACTGTATGTCAGAATTTTTTAATGAAATTGAAGAGGGTTTGAGAAGTCACTCAAAATGTGCCCTAATTTTTCTTTCTGCAGCACTAATCATAATTCATATGGCAAAATATACCCCCTCATTTTGTTCCTTTTTAAATTAAATGTTTTAAGAGTTACCACTTTATTCCAATCAAGATGGCTTCAGGTGTGCCATACCTTTGTAATAAGTAGGACTGTTAGCGCTCTAGTTGTTCTTTAGAACACTCTGGGACATTCTGTCATTGGGCTATACTTGGGCTACATCTGGGTGATATTTGGGCTACATTTGGGCTCTTTTGTCTCTGGTGGCCATTTTGGGAGACTGCATGTCAGAATGTTTTAATGAAATAGAAAAGGATTTGAGAAGTCACTCAAAATGTGCCTAATTTTTCACTCTGCAGCACTAATCATACTTTCTATGGCAAAATATACCCCCTCATGTTGTTTCTTTTTTCAAATTAAATGTTTTAAGAGTTACCACTTTATTCCAATCAAGATGGCTTCAGGTGTGCCATACCTTTGTAATAAGTAGGACTGTTAGCGCTCTAGTTGTTCTTTAGAACACTCTAGGAGGCTGCAGTAGAACACAAAGGAATCAACTGACAGTCTCTGTCCTTGTTGGATGTACATGTTTTACTGAGAATGTCAGACTTACTTTTCACATGACTGAGAAAGATAATGTGAATTTACAGAAAATATGCTTTCAGTTTAGCTTATAGATCCCCTTCCAAACCACTGTGGGAAAATCATGAGATATTAGTTTTCTTTCAAACAATATTCATGATATCACAGCAGAAGGTTTTTTCACATGGTAAAATCACCTTAGAACCCACCACAATTCCTAAAACGAGTATGGTACCATCAACAAATGATTTATAATGTAACTAAAGTCCTAAAACCCTCTATTAACTACAATGCTTTTTAATGAGGTGCTATCATGTATATTGGTCCCAAGATGGCTGCCAACACTTCTTGGATGAAGTGCTGACAGCCAATCAGATCAGATGTGTGGTTAGGCTCCGCCCAGATATATATCTTTTTTTGAACCTAAATTACTCAAAATCCACTGGAGCACATATATTGAGACCTAGCAAAGGCACATCGGGCTAACAGTCCCTACAATTTTGCCAAGTTTCGTGCAAATCCATTCAGCCGTTCGAGCTAAAAGTGAGGCCAACCGCCCTATGGAAATTAACATGGGAAAAAGGCGTTTTGGGACCCCCCTTTTTTCTCGGCCCCCCCTTAATGAAACCCCCCCAAATTGTCAGGGGCTGCTCAGAAACAAAATGTTCCATTTTCCTGAAAATTTCAGCCAATTCCGTCCACAAACGCCAAAGTTATTAGACATAGAATTTTCAAAAATCCCATAGAGAAAAAATCCTAACTATATATACCTACTGGCGACCGCCAGTAGGTAATATATATATGTATGTATATATATATGTATGTATGTATATATATATATATATATATATATATATATATATATATATGTATATATATATATGTATATGTATGTATATATATATGTATATATATATATATATATATATATATATATATATATATATATATATATATATATATATATATATATATATATATATATCCAAAACCAAGTTTGCCTGGAAGAAAGAGGGGCCCACGAGCAAGGTAAAGATTTCAGCTTTTAATTCTTTGTCAGGATCGCAGCTTGCGAAATGGATGCAAATACAGCAAATTCAATGAAAGGTCAGCCTGACGCGTTTCGTATTGCTACTTCTTCAGAGGCACTGACTCGAGCTGCAAGGCAGGCATTCTTTAGGCAAAACCACGGCACAAGTACCCGCCCAAGTGGGCGTTGCCGGTCGCAGGGCTTCATGGTACCTGTAGTGTGATGTCCTGTCCTCCTTCAGTGAGTGGTCTGCCTTGGAGCACACTGTTGATGAAGAGGTGAGACCACAATGGGGTATGCAGAGTCACATCACAACTCCGCAGCTGTCCATTATCCCCAACAAACGCTCCTTGCTCCCACATTGGTGGCGTTGTAGGCGTCTCCATGGGGGGCTGGAACAGCCCCAGGGCTGACCTCTGCGGCTCTGGCACGCCGCTGAAATATCCAAAACCAAGTTTGCCTGGAAGAAAGAGGGGCCCACGAGCAAGGTAAAGATTTCAGCTTTTAATTCTTTGTCAGGATCGCAACTTGCGAAATGGATGCAAATACAGCAAATTCAATGAAAAGTCAGCCTGACGCGTTTCGTATTGCTACTTCTTCAGAGGCACGGCATTCTTTAGGCAAAACCACGGCACAAGTACCCGCCCAAGTGGGCGTTGCCGGTCGCAGGGCTTCATGGTACCTGTAGTGTGATGTCCTGTCCTCCTTCAGTGAGTGGTCTGCCTTGGAGCACACTGTTGATGAAGAGGTGAGACCACTCCCTTCGTCAGTGTTTACCTGACGAAGGGAGTTTCTCCCGAAACGCGTTTGTTCTGGAAATAAACCTGTGCTGAGAACTGAAACCCCGAGAGTGCTGCATTCTTCTAACCCGGCTGGGTATTGTTTGAGGAATTTCGAGCAGATATATATATATATATATATATATATATATATATATATATATATATATATATATATATATATATATATATCCAAGCAACTCCTCCCGCCTGTGAAGAAGCAGAGGCCACAGCGGGGAAACCGGAGTAAACACTTTATTGAAGCTGAATTAGGGCATAATGCATTTCGGCCTTACATAGGCCTTCCTCAGATGCCATCAGAAATGTTCTGGCGACTTTGCTGCTCGTTTAAATAGTCCCTGCCACTGTCCCATTCGTTTTGGGGCGCCACACCCTCAAGTGGAGTGAAGTCACACTGCCTGCTATTCGTTGGAACTGCAGGCCCCACAATGCATCAGCCAGGAAAGTGCTGCTAGCAGTGTCTCCAAGTGGAAATGCGTTTGTGTGGCAGAGTGTTGCGAGGAACAAACAGTCACTGTCGAGTGAATAGTTATTCAGAGTGCTCCCTCCGGACCCCAGACGTTCCAGCCCCCTAGTACCGATGTCAAACAGACAGGGACAGAAAAGACAGTGCTAAATATATATATATATCCAGTATACCGAGTCCTATTCAGCACACAGCAATGCCTGCCCTGCTGGAACAAAAAACTTTGGACACGGACCTCGAGGTAGGTGCAATTTTAATTAACTTTGCAGAACCAGTCGCATGACGTTTCAGCTCCGTGGAGCCTTGTTCACATGACCTATATATATATATATATATATATATATATACATATACATATATATATATTTAAATTACCTACTGGCGGTCGCCAGTAGGTAGTTATAGTTAGGACCTATTATCCATAGGAAATCCGCAACATTCTATTTGGAAAAACTTAGGCGCCGGTTGACGAATCTTCACGAAATTGTCAAAACTGGTGGGGCGCTCCGGTCCGCTCCTATCCTGAAAGTCTCGGGGTGATTTGTAAAACGGGGGCTGATGCAATTTTCCATAGGAACGGTTCATCGCACCTACAGCCTGAACTGCTGAACGGAATTACACCAACTTTGGCAAAGAGGTAGTCCTTGGTTCAGACTCGTGCTTTTTGCTTAAATGGTGTAAATCCGTTCAGTAGTTCCTGAGAAAATCACAATTAAAAGTACATATATATCTATGGCCGCGAAGGATCCGCGCACCCTGCCGAGCACGAGCTGTAAGCGAATTGGTTGTCAACACTCCAAACCAGGAAGGGTTTGCAGCCATACTTGTGCCTCGGGAGAACCGAGGCAAAAGAAAACACGAAAAGGGGGCAGGGTAGAAACACCCTTACCCCCTAGGCCTGTTCAGGGAGTCCCACAAGGACCCCCAAGGCCCAACAATTATTATTATTATTTTAAATCGGCAAAATACGTGCAGGATGCGCGGATCTTGCTGATAAAAAAATAAAGGAAGCGCGGGCTCACGCGCAATTTTTTGGTAACTGTCCCCAGGAGCAATACTTATGCAAAGGGGGGCCCAGAGGGGCCCCCCAGCCCCGGGTACCGCCACCCCCAGGGCTTTTTTTAGTTATGTGGGGGGGTTCTCAGCCCCCACCAGCCCCGGGGACCGCCACCCCTAGTGTTTCTTTCAATTTGTTGCACGGGGCTCTCGGGCCCCCCAGCCCTGGGGACCACCACCCCCCGGGGCTTTTTGAAAAGAATGGTGGGGGGCTCACAACCCCCCTGCAGCCCCGGGGACGGCCAACCCTGGGCTTTTTTTTAATAAAATACCCTGTGTGGGGGGCTCAAGCCCCCCAAACGCCATGGGGACAGCCACCTCCCCGGGGCTCTCAATATGTACATTGGGGGGGTCCGTGATAGACCCCCCAGCCCCGGGGACCACCACCCCCAAGGGCTTTGAAAAAGGTGGCAGGGGGCCACGCGGCCCCCCTCCTGGAGCCCTCGAGGGCCCTGGGGACCACCACCCCCAGGGCTGGCTCCTGCTGTGTCCCGGGGTGCCCACCCCGGGACACTGTAGTTTGCTATTTGGAAGACAGAGCGGGAAACCTGCTCTCTCTTCCAAATAGCAAAGCAAATTGGTTTTCCACAGGGGGAGCTGCATCTTAGCAGCTCCCTGTGTGGAAAAGTAATGCCGGCTCCCGTAGGAGGAGGGGAGCTGGCGGGACTGTGGGGGGATTGGGGACCCCCCACGGTCCCCAACAGAGTGGGCCAGCCCCGGGGGATGGGGTCCCCGGGGCTATTTGTGGCCCGGGAGGGGGGCCTCGTGGCCGCCCTCCTCAAATTAGAAAAAACAACACAAAAAAACAACAACAAAGGCCACTCCTTGGGGATGGAGTCCCCGGGGCCATAAGGAGGGGGGCAAAAAATAATATTAAAAAACAAAAGGGCCATGCCCCGGGGATGGGGTCCCCGGGGCTGAGTAAGGCCTCAGGAGGGGGGCCAAGTGGCCCCCTTCCCAATTTAAAAATTTTTTTTTTTAAAAATGAAGGGGCAGGCACTAGTGGATGTATGAAAAAATATATATATACCGGCATTGCGCCGGAGGCCACGCCGCCTCCTTTCAGCACTCTGCAAACATGCCCCTGGCACGTTTGCAGATGGGGAACAAATTCCCCTTGAATACTGAGGGTCCCTGTGGACCAACTAGCCCACCAGGGACCTCCAGTAAGCACCACGGAGCTGCGTTGCAGAGTGCGGTAAAAAGGGGCGTGGCCTCTGAACACCTCTCTGCAACGCAGCCCCCTGGCACATACTGGAGGTACCTGTTGGGCTAGTTGCCCCCAGGGACCCACAGGTTTGAGGAGGAATTAATTCTCTAACTTAAAACGCGCCACAGGGCCTGCTTGCACACATGTCACCTCAGGCCACGCCCCCTTCCTTCCCCATTGTGCAAACGCATCGCGTGGCACGTTTCAAGTTGGGGAATTAATTCTCTTTCAATAGTGAGGGTCCCTGAGGGCCAAATAGCCCAAGAGGTATCCCCGATATGCGCCAGAGAACTGCGTTGCAGACAGGTATTCAGAGGCTACGCCCCTTTTTACACCTCTCTGCAACACAGCTTTGTGGCACTTATTGGAGGTATCTAGTAGGCTAGTTTGACCCTAGGGACCCTTAGGATTCAAGGGGACTTAATCTCCCAACTTAGAACGGCCACAGGGCGCCTTTACACAGTGGTAAAGAGAGGGGACGGGGCCTGAGGTGACGTGTGGAAACACGCCCTGTGGCGCGTTTGAAGTTGGGGAAAAAATTCCCCTTCAATCCTTAGGGACCCTGGGGGCCACCACTGAGTAAGAAAAAGTACCCATAACACTACTTACCTACTAAGTGAATTTCCTCCCATAGGATAACATTGGTGATTCTATGTGAAAAAGTTTCTAAGTGCCAACTTTTAAAATACAACAATAATCCTTAACAATCACTACTGTAACCAACTGTTTACAGGAGATGTCCCAGGACTGAATCTAGGATCCAATCCTGTGGTTAGAAAAGTAATCCATAAAGTAACTAATTGCATTTAACTAGTAATTCCCATTGAGCTCAATGATGCATTGTGTTGCCCATTGCAACAACTGTAACTATTGTACTTAAAAGTCTATTGCCTATTTGCAAAGTATTTAAACTAAAGTAATTCATTCTGAGAAAGTATATTTTGTAATGTAATGTATAAGGTAATTATAATGTAGTTTAAAAAATTAAAATATCTAAAAATAAATAGTTTAAAAAAATGTAGTAAATCAGTATCAAAAATTAAATATAACAATACATTTAAAAATTGTCATTTACAAAACCTTTGAAATTCACTGAAAAAAACATAGGTTTCAGACATGTTATAGTTAGGAATTGGCATTTAAAAAAACTTAAAAATTCACTGAAAAAACATAGGTTTTAGTGGTGTTGTAGTTAGCTGGACATTTCACTCATACAAAACCATTGAAATTCCTCCGTTATAGTTAGTTCTGCTAACTATAACTTGTGCGCCCGCAATCCACTGCTGATGATGTCACATATTACATCATTCATTACATGGTCAGTGACATCACTGATAACATCATCCACGTTACTATCGGATACACCTCATCATACACTAGTATAACCTTTCATCACTCACTGTAAAATATACAGTACCATATTTGAATCCATTGACACACCAATACAAGTGTCTAAAAACCCACTCAGTGATTCCTAGATCTACACACACATCTAATCACTTACCTATAGATTCACTTATACATGCTGTCAATGATCAATAGAACACTATCAAATATAATTATACACCTATATCGACATTACACACCAGCGCACATCCTATTCACCTATGCAGTCATCCTACTCACTTATGCAAACAATGGATCATACTTACAATTACTCAGCTACACACCTATACAAACACCACTTAATTAATTCATATAGATAGTAACTCATACTTAGTGTGTTATAAAATCACCATTACAAGTATACAGTTATCCATACAGTCACTCATACAATCACTGACTCTTATGTATACTTATTTATATACAACTGTCACAAACACTGCCTTTTATTTTTCTAGTTTGTTGGACATGCACCATTGAGAGATATATTTGCTCTTCACCACACCCATAAAGTGTGGCTCACTGGTTAGAAGCGGCAGACCCTGAAGCAGAAGTCGGCCCGGGACCAGGGTTTAATTCCCGACGTGGGAGTGTCTTGGGTCAATCTCCGCGGAATCGATAATTCTCGCCTAGGTGCCCACGCTAACCATGGGTCCCATTCTGCAACTCTGGGCAATAGCTTGCTTAATCTCCACAATGACCCCAGCAGTGCCGGGGATGCCTGGCTTCACCTTGGGAGTGCCCTCTCACAGGGAAAGCCAGGACGGGTTCCCCAGCGGTATACAGCGCCAGGACGCCACGTAACAAGGTAACAGTGCGCTTTACAAGTATACATACATTACATTACATTACATAAAGATATTCACTCACCCAAACAACTGTTATAACATTTAGTCTTAACCTCATATACCACTAAATCAACTATTCACACATCGTTGGGCAGTCACACACACCACACTGAACCACACACACATTCACTCTCCCATACAAATACTAAGTTAACTAATCCATAACTAATATAGACTTTCACATAGCTAGTAACCAACTGGTGCAGCAGTTTACACAACAACTGACAAAGTGATACAGATATTCATAGTTTAGTCACTATTCAATATATTTAGTGAGACACTATAAATTAGTCAAGTAAACAGTCAATCACACTGCTACTAAATCCTCCATCCAGATATTTATATATCCACTAATTCTTCAATGCAGATTGCTATATATAGAATACATATTTAAATAAGGAACCAAACCACATACACTGGATAATGTCATCAGTGATGTCATTTGAGATGTCATCAGTGATGTCATCAGTGATGTCACAGTCAATGTCATGAATAATGTGATATATGACATCATCAGCAGTGGATTGCGGGCGCGTGAGTTATAGTTAACAGAACTAACTATAATGAAGGAATTTCAATGGTTTTGTACCAGTAAAATGTCCAGCTAACGATATCACCCCTAAAACCTATGTTTTTTTTGGTGAATTTCTAAGGTTTTTTAAATGCTAATTCCTAACTATAACATGTTTGAAACCTATGTTTTTTTCAGTGAATATATATATAAATAAATGAATAAATATATATATATATATATATATATATATATATATATATATATATATAGAGATATATATATATATATATATATATATATATATATATATATATATATATACAACTGTGCACTTTGATATGTAATGGTCGGCCCGGCTGTGAAGCGCACCGCCGTTTATTGTAACGGCTCCGCTGCTGGATTGTTGTTCAGCGCAGCGGGACGACCCTGGCATATGGTATATTACGGGAAGATTCGAGGGGCACACCCGTGATATATTTTTATTTTTACCCTTTTGAACTGCTACCAGCCCACTGGGGTGTTATTTTCGGACTTCCAGCCCCACAATGCATCTGTATTATAGGAACTTACCTGTGATTGGTTGATGGTAATAAATTGGGACAAAGTCTGGTAAATCCGTATGCTGGCAGTCATTGGGGAGCAGAGAGCCTATGAAGAAGGGTGCAAGACCCGAAACGCGTCAGGCACTGCAGATGCCGAGTGTGCCTTGCTTTACGAAACCGGAGACATGCCGAATATTGAGTGCGCTTCGCCTTGGGGGCAACTGTGAACTTTGATATGTAACGGCCGGCCCGGCCGTGAAGCGCACCGCCGTTGATTGTAACGGCTCCGCTGCTGGATTGTTGTTCAGCGCAGCGGGACGACCCTGGTATATGGTATATTACGGGAAGATTCGAGGGGCACACCCGTGATATATTTTTATTTTTACCCTTTTGAACTGCTACCAGCCCACTGGGGTGTTATTTTCGGACTTCCAGCCCCACAATGCATTTGTATTATAGGAACTTACCTGTGATTGGTTGATGGTAATAAATTGGGACAAAGTCTGGTAAAGCCCTATGCTGGCAGTCATTGGGGAGCAGAGAGCCTATGAAGAAGGGTGCAAGACCCGAAACGCGTCAGGCACTGCAGACGCCGAGTGTGCCTTGCTTTACGAAACCGGAGACATGCCGAATATTGAGTGCGCTTCGCCTTGGGGGCAACTGTGAACTTTGATATGTAACGGCCGACCCGGCCGTGAAGCGCACCGCCGTTGATTGTAACGGCTCCGCTGCTGGATTGTTGTTCAGTGCAGCGGGACGACCCTGGCATATGGTATATTACGGGAAGATTCGAGGGGCACACCCGTGATATATTTGTATTTTTACACTTTTGAACTGCTACCAGCCCACTGGGGTGTTATTTTCGGACTTCCAGCCCCACAATGCATCTGTATTATAGGAACTTACCTGTGATTGGTTGATGGTAATAAATTGGGACAAAGTCTGGTAAATCCGTATGCTGGCAGTCATTGGGGAGCAGAAAGCCTATGAAGAAGGGTGCAAGACCCGAAACGCGTCAGGCACTGCAGACGCCGAGTGTGCCTTGCTTTACGAAACCGGAGACATGCCGAATATTGAGTGCGCTTCGCCTTGGGGGCAACTGTGAACTTTGATATGTAACGGCCGGCCCGGCCGTGAAGCGCACCGCCGTTGATTGTAACGGCTCCGCTGCTGGATTGTTGTTCAGCGCAGCGGGACAACCCTGGCATATGGTATATTACGGGAAGATTCGAGGGGCACACCTTTGATATATTTTTATTTTTACCCTTTTGAACTGCTACCAGCCCACTGGGGTGTTATTTTCGGACTTCCAGCCCCACAATGCATCTGTATTATAGGAACTTACCTGTGATTGGTTGATGGTAATAAATTGGGACAAAGTCTGGTAAATCCTTATGCTGGCAGTCATTGGGGAGCAGAGAGCCTATGAAGAAGGGTGCAAGACCCGAAACGCGTCAGGCACTGCAGACGCCGAGTGTACCTTGCTTTCTGAAACCTGAGTCATGCCGAATATTGAGTGCGCTTCGCCTTGGGGGCAACTGTGAACTTTGATATATACACACACCTATACTTACATTTTCGTGGTACAGGCATTCGTGCTGAAGGCATCCTCTTGGTAAAAAAAGTTGTTGTAAAGACTTTTGTTGTTGAGACTCTGTCATGGTTACAGCATCGTTGTAGAGGCATTCATTGTAAATGCCGTTGTTGTTCCATCAGACAGCCCCAAGGTATAGTTATGGGAAAGATTTTTATGTGTTATTTATCCTTTGTTTGTTGTAACAATAAACATTTCAGGGTGAAGTCCATCATAGGTTGTGGTACTCACAGAGTGATTGTGCGTTGAGCAGCAGGCAGTAGAGTTGTTCTAAAGCAGTTGGGTTGGGATGGTCATGGTGGTGCTGGTGGTGGTCCCTTGTGTGGGTATTGCTGGATAAGATGCAGTGCCGGCAGGAGAAAGGTTCTGCAGGTGAAAGGTTCTACTATGGAAGGCAGAGAGTTGTAGTAGCAGTTGTTGTTGCATAGTCGAGGGTCCAGGGTTAGGAGTTTGGCGGCAGAGTGACTGTGTAAAGCGACAGAGCCAGGGTTCCTGGCACTGGGCACGGTCCAGGCACAGACATGCGCAGCCGGACTTCCCTCTGGCACGCCTTTGGTGTGCCAGTGGCACGGCTGCTGAGTGTGGTCACTTGGCGGTCACTTTGCATCCTGTATTAAGTAGGTCCTAGGAGAAGGGATGAGCGGTCGGTGGCGGTGGGCAGGCTGGTGGGAAGGACAGCAGAGAAAAGGTGGGAAAAGTGAGTGGCGAGCGAGCCAGTGAAGCTAAAGCAAAACACAAAACAGAAGAAAATACAATGAAGCTTTACACAGGCAGTTTATTACAGCTGCAATACAAGTAGGAGGAAATACAATTAAATAGAGGCACTTTATAATATGCTGGACAATTAAGAGAGAACTTAACAATTATTGTGATTAAGTGAACACTATGGGATTCACCAGTTGATTAAGTAAATAATAGCAAGACAGTGGAAAACACTAACACAAACGATTAACAGTAAGTACTTATTAAACAAGATAGTGGCAAAACGTGAACAAAACGATTAACAGTGAGGGTATATTAGCATGGGCGCCCGCAGGGGGAGGGGCAAGGAGGGGCGCTTGCCCCCTGGAGCGCCTCTCCTTTCCCCCCCGTACATGCCCATGTGCACAAATGCATCCCGGAGGGAGGCCTGACACGCCGGCTCGTCCTCAGGCAGGAAATCACCTTTTGTCTGTAATTCTAGGCATTGCTGGGAACAGAGCTGTTCCCCTGCAAAAGGCCTCAGCGCCCTGATGGGGCTGCCTCACACTCCTCTGAGCACAAGAGCAGCCCCACCCCACCCATTATCAATCTGTGTGGGGTTGATTGCCACATACAGAAGGACAATGGGTCAGTGTGGCCTGGCACAGCATGTGGTGGCCTCCTACAGCCTCAGTCCAGGGCAGGACATTCTGTCACATGGAAGTGCAAAAACGTCTATGCTGCTGCTAGGTTAGAATCCAGTTAGCCAAAGGAAGGCTGTGAAAGAAGTTGAAAGGAAAGGATAATAGTTCTAGTATAGCAGCCATGGTTGCTGCTATTTTATTTCATGCAACTAACAACCATAGACAAGGCCAATAGTTCTGGCTTGTTTTAGGTGTAACATTACTTGTTCTAAATGTAACATTACTTGTTGCATTATATATCTGGATGCAATCACAGAAGCAACAAAAATACCAGTCGGGCGGCACATTATATTAAACACAGATTTTTAGGATATGTGTTTTAAGCCACACATTTTATTACATCAAACACCCTTTTAGAGAGACCCCCCTAGTTTTTTCATCCCACTTAAAGCTCTGGAAACATCACCATGTTACAGTCGCCCCATGTCAAGGCATTGTGCATCATGCATGACTCATACCTTCCACTTTTTCAGATTGCCTATGTGCAGGGGCATAGTGAACCCTGCTCCAGCCCACCCCTTGCTTTAGGAACTACAGCATAGATGGAGTTCTTGATGGGTCTCATAATTACTGTGAAAAGGTGAGTAAGTAAGTGAAGGGATGGGTGGATGGATGAGTAAAATGATGGATGGATGAATGAGTGAAAGGGTTGATGACCGGCGAGTGAATGGGTGGATGGATTGATGAATTGATAAGTGAAAGGGTGGATTGATGAATTGATAAGTGAAAGTGTGAATGGATGGACGGATGAGTGAAAGGGTGGATGTAAGGCTGGATGAGTGAGTGAAAGGGCGGGTAGATGGACAAAAGGATGGATAGATGTGTGAAAGAGTGAAAGGGTGGATCGATGAGTGAAAGGATGGATGGATGAATGATAGGTTCAATGGATGCATTCATGAGTGGATGAGTAGATGGGTGGGTGGGTGGATGGGAGGATGGATGGCTAAGTGAAAGGGGAATTTAAAGAGGAAGGGGGATGGGTAAATGGATGACTGAATGGGTGAATAGCTGGATGGATGAGTTAATGAATAGATGGGTGGAAGTGTGGATGGATGAGTGTATGGATGGATAGGGTGAAAGGATGACTGGATGATGGATGAGTAAAAGGGTTGATTGAGGGATGGATGAGTGAAATGATGGATGGAAGGAAACGTGATGGATAGGTTTGTAAACGGATGAATAGGGACATGGATGCAGCCGCGGTTGGTAGTCAGAGTAGCTGCCGGGCGGTGATATTGGGAGGGGGAGGCGCAGGGTCGGGGTAGTAATCTATGGAGTACGGAGCTTTACAGGTAAGTAAACATATTAATAAATAAAACAAATTTAGTTGCGTGCACTGCATCGCATTTGGGGATGCAGTGCCCGCAACAAAATTCATTTTATTTATTTATATGTTTACTTACCTGTAAAGCTCCGTAATCCATAGATTACTACCCCCACCCTGCTCCTCCCCCTCCCGACGTCACCGCACGGCAGCTCCTTCCACTACCGACCGCGGCTGCATCGATGGGCACACAGTTGGAAGGACAGAATGAATGGTGAAAGACTGAATGATGAATGAAAGTATGATTACACATTGTAAGCCCCATTATCTTGAGCAACATTTCCTATACATTGACTTTCCCATTTATATGAGTGATTGTCTCTATATAATATGTGTCTGTTGTAACGCACTCCAAAACTCTGCCCCACATACTTGGGATGAGTAGCACTATAGAAGAAATAAAATACACATGAGAGAGGGTCTATGTGAAGATGAGGGGTGCCATTGGAGGGTGGTATCAAGGCCAGACTGGCCGGACCGGACATCAGGTGTTTTCTCTGGGAGCTGGAAAGGTGGGGCGGTTTTGTTACCACAAAAAGACCTGCACATTTGCTTAAAGCTGCGCGTATACTGACAAACCATGAAGTGCACAATTGTCTCAACCTAATATAAACTTATTTTCACTTGCACTTTAGTGGTTGTCTATTTACTTACTTATATACTATTGCGCAACCGTCTCTGATGTGTCTGTAAACCTTACCTTTTGTCTTGAATTTTGACCTCCTGTCCTGAATTTTTGTCCCGAATTTTGACCCTTTGTCCTGAATTTTTACACTCACTGTCCTGAATTTGGAATTTGCACCCATGCCAGTTGGTCACCCTAGTCATCACGGCGACCCCTCCAGGTGCCGGTGGTTGGGGGGTGATCCTTGGCGTTCAGATAGAATCAGGGGGCTACCAATGACAGAAGCGACAAGTGCAGGCGCCCTGCAACCCACTCATCACCACTACATGAAGGAAGAAAAAAACCTGATCAGCTCGTCGACCCAACTTCCAGAAAAAAACTTTCAGACGCCATGGAAAGGCAGCAGCATTTCCTGTCTGCAAGTCTGTTAAATTAGATTTGTACAATAAACCCATTTGAAAAGGAAACTGCATTAAATGTCTGCCCCATCACGGTCACCACTTTGTGTCTTCAATCCCTCGTTCACCCCTCTTTTAAACCTCACGTCAACTCGTCTCCCTCAAATTTCGTGAGGGGGGGCTAATTCATCCAGCCAAAGCCATGTGCAGAGTGTAGATGCAGGGGCTCTAAGTAGGGGTGCAAACACAACAAAGCCTCATTACCAGGTAAATGGTCTTTTAAAGACCTGTGTGAAGTTCTCGGGTGCAGCTGTGTGTGTGTGCTGTGCCAGAAGCTGCCTCAGACAGGCACACACATTCTTATAACATTCACACCCCTCAGAATGACAAATCACCACTTCTAGCTGCCTCGTCATGGGCTGAGAGTGGGAAGATGTGCACAGCAGGGGAAAGGGATGGCAGTGCAGGTGACACTTTTCTTTTGTATAGGAATTTCTGCTGGCATCATAGCCCAGGGTTTGCTGTCTGTGCACTTGTAAAGATGTGTATTCCAAACAAGTGCACAGACAGCACACCCTGGGCTATGACGCCAGCAGGAATTACTTTACAAAGGAAAAGTGTCATCTGCACTGCCATTCCCTTCACCCTGCTCTCTGTGCACTTGTATGGAATACACATCCATGTGCATTGCTCACCAGATAAATGGTGAACAGGGCCATGGATCTGTCTCTTTTTTAATCCAAGGGCCCGACGAACAAGCAGAGGAGGCCCAGGCAAGGAGAATCCAGGAACATTTGATCCACACCTATCTAGAAAGTGATACCTTCGGGAGGGGCTGGACACCAGGACGACAGTGCTGCTGATCAGCCCGACTTCACTGAATAGTATCAGAAGAGCAGGCAGCAGTTTTTAAGTAAGTTCCGGTAACTTTAATGCATTTTACAGCATCACCAGCATTACCTACTGGCTGCATATCTAGGTTACAGTGTTTTAGACTTACATGCATGGAAACTTCAATGAGGACAGTCCCCTCCAAATATGCAAATGTAGTGTAAGCTTGTAGGGGCAGATTTTCAAGCCCCTTGGGCCACTTTTGCGTCACTCTTCCCATGTTAAAAGTGACGCAAAAGTGGCGCAAAAGTGACGAAAGGGGCTTGTAAATCTGCCCCGGAGCGTTCAGCTTTTGGGATGCCAGTGGGGTAATTTTAGGGTTCAGGGTGGGTATGGGTTTTGGGGTGGCAGGGATAATTTTAGGGTTTAAGGTGGGTAAGAGTTTTGGGGTGCCAGGGGTAATTTTAGGGTTCAGGGAAGGTATGGGTTTTGTGGTGCCAGGGGAAATGGTAGGGTTCAGGGTGGATATGGGTTTTGGGGTGCCAGGGGTAATGTTAGGGTTCAGGGTGGGTATGGGTTTTGGGGTACCAGGGGGACAATTGTAGGGGCCAGGGCGGGTATGGGTTATTGGTTTTGGGTTGCCAGGGGGCTACTTTTAGGGATCAGGGAATGTATGAGTGTTAAGGGGCCATGGGGTAATATTAGGGTTCATATGTGTGCTCTAATTGTTGTCCAGTTTCAAATGCAGAATTCACCACTTTTTTTCCCAGCTTGGCCTGAGCATTACCAGATCCTGATTGTCTGCCATTTTAGCCCCGCCCCTATTGATTAACATTAGCCACGCCCCTTCGTTTGCCAGGTTAGCCCCCCCGGAAAAATTTCTGCGGAAGCCCATGTATATTAAACAAGACAATGGTAAAACACTAACACAAGTGGCAGTAAAGATTTATTGAAAAGGACAATGGTGGCAAAAATGCTAACAAAAATGATTAGTAGAGAGGAATTAATAAGATGGTTGGGTGATAAACAAAACAAAAGCAGTAGCGGCTGGAAAAAGCGGGCAAAAGGAAACAGGCAAGAGTCAAGGTGGTAGAAGGTAAACGAGCAGCGGAGTCTGGAGATCTGTTGTGCGGGCACCAAGAAGGGACCTGGCACAGGGACCAGGGGCCTCATTGGAGCAAGAGACTCTGTTCTGTAAATTGGCTATAGCATCATGGATAATTTTTTTGACGTAATGCTGCAAACTCGCCCTTACAGGTGTCATTGGAAGGGATATACTTGAAGGGTCTTCACAGGGTTGGTGAAGTGAAAGGGCGAGGAAAGGAGGAGACAGTAGTGATTGGTGTTAAAAGGGAATGATAGCTTATTTAACAAGGACAGTGTTAGGTGATACAGGAGGGGTTCCACGGGTACCAAGAGGCTCGGGAGGAAAAACATTAGAAGACTGATGTTTTTGGAGTGTGCCTCTTAGTGTTGGAAAGACAGATTCAGTTGTAACATGAATTGTAGCGGTATCGATCTGAGCATAATTTTCCTCATACTTACCATTGGTCACTGATTGGGTACCAAACGGAATGTTGGTGATGTTGTTTACTGACTGGTGTCAGTGTGCTCATCAATGGTGTAGAAAGGAGACATTCTTAGTGTAGTATGACGATCGATGTAAGAGTGGGTGATGTTAGATTTAAGCAGTGCCTAATTTGATTCATGTACAGCTTTTCCTTTGCTCTCTTCTTCCCCATCTCACCAGCTGCACCCACTGCTTGTGCTCAGTTATTTCATGCTTCCGCATCATTGATTCCCCCGCTACCCCTCCACCAGTCTTATTCATTTAAAAAAATGTTTTATCATTTTTGCTGGGCCGTGCAGCTACAAACTGCTGCTGGAGTGCACCTTCCTAAAAAAATGTGTTTTAGAGAACTTTTATATGTTTTTAATTTACTGTTCCAAGATTGGCTTCTGCCATCTTGGAATGGAAAACTAAACAAAAAACTAAATGTCTGCCACATCCTTTTGCATGTTCCCGCATGAGTGCCGATACATAAGCGCTGATACATATGTCCCAGCACTGTGGCCACTGAAGTGTCATGACACATACATGTGCATGCATCATGACCCATGCCGCTTATATGCTATTGCAATTGTTTTTTACATTTTGCATGTGCTGTTCAGCATCAGCATTATGGCAATAATTTTTTTTTGCTTATACTGAACAGCATTGCAAAAAGCATTGGAAAACCGATATGGCAAAAAAGTGAGGCCTATTGGCTTTGCCAATGCTTGTTTTATACTTGTTTGCTATCATGAGCAGGGGAGAGGGCAAGTTAGTTAATAGAGTCAGCAATGCAAGATGAGTCTAATCAGCACAACCAAAATCAGAGTAATGGTGGTAAATTTAACTCTGAAGAGGAGGTACAACAATATGGAAGATCTAACAAGAGAAAATATATTTCATCCAGGGACACTTTAAACCATTATTTGTCAGGCAGGAAATTTATCATGGTGTACTTCAGAGGCTTGACTTACAGCAGAGATACGAATCAGCACTCTGAGGCTACCACATGGTTGT
This sequence comes from Lissotriton vulgaris, assembly GCF_964263255.1. Taxonomy (NCBI): domain Eukaryota; kingdom Metazoa; phylum Chordata; class Amphibia; order Caudata; family Salamandridae; genus Lissotriton; species Lissotriton vulgaris. The sequence goes on from NW_028244344.1 coordinate 811,399, forward strand.
TAGTGGTGCTTTATAAGAAGCCGAGCAAGAACAATATATTTGATTTCCCTTATCCTCCTTATTTTATGTGTATATGTACTTCAAATAGTATAGGCACTCAAGAATTAAGCATTACATTTTTTTTTTAATTATTTAAAATATCTAATGGATATGATCCTATACATGTTTTAAAAACAATAATTGTATTACAGAGTCCTTTAATAAATATAATGAACCACAATCTTTGTGTATATAAATTCTTCTTTGCTTTTATTATGAATTATTTTCTCTGCTCGGCTACATTGGTCATCGTTTGCAGTTCACCCACCTACCAGCCTTGCCTGCACCTTTGTTGTTCTTCCCTTGTTTCCTCCCCCAAAGCAGTTCTGTTTGTCCACTGACTTCCGATATTCTGGTGTTTACCGTGTGTCAAAATTCTGTACAGCTGCATTGCAAACTTGCCGGCATCTTTATCTGATGTACCCAAGTCCTTATAAACTCAATAAACCTGGAATCTATCCATGGTAGGGAACCAGAGGCACTTGGGCCTCAAAGGTGAGCTCTCCTCCAATCACAACAATTTCAATATAACTAAGGCACCCGTGATTTATATATAATATAATAATTAAAAACCAATGTGATATGCCAAAGTGACCTTTGCTGGAGGTTGCGTAACTGGTTAGCATAGAGGAATCTCGTTCATTATCAGAATTAACCAGACAAATCGTTCCACCAGCTAAGAACGGTCATGCTCCACCACCCACAGAATCGAAAAAGAGCTATCTATCTGTCAACTTAAGTCCTTCCCATTCATGTGGCTCTGTAACATCCACTCACCTGCATATCATTTGATACAGTTTTCAGGGTCTCCGGGTAGCAGGAGGTAAATTGGTAATCCATGTCTTATTATACACATGCCCTCATGAAGAACCTGCTAAATCCTGGGATGGAGTACTGTGTATGGATCTACAATACAATTGCCTCTGTTACTTTCACATCTTATATGTCATCCTGTTAGGCTGTACTGAGCTGAGATGTGTGATCTTAATGTCCATGACTGCTGAGACACGCATACTTGAGACACTACATTACAGCAGCCATGCGTCTCTATGTGGGTGGAGGCTTGGGAATTAGCCTTGAAATCCAAGCACTTGCTTCCTTAACACCAGAACAGTGGGCGAGGGGCACTTAAAGAAGGATTCTGATCCTAATCCCATCCAAACAATTGTACAAGCAATTTATAAAATTCAAGAAGCTTTAGATATTGGTAGACAAGAAAAAACATTTTTATTTAACAAGAGCAATGAAATTGGAGTTAGGATAGGAAATCGAGTATCTAGTAACATGAATACCACTAACAATGCTGGCAGTCATCCTTCACAGTCCAATCCTGCAGCATTTCAAGTTTCCTGATGAATCCCTCCATGTCAGTATGCCCTTGGCTTCTCAGGACATTTTGATGGAGATTCAGAAAGATTTGCGGCCATTATAGCATAATGAAAATGGCTTCTTTTGCTTCAACCTCAAGCATTTTTTACAGAAACATCTAAGGCAGCATTTTTTCTATCCCATTTAACAAAGGACGCTTTAGCATGGGCTACTCATTAATTAATAACAATAGCCTGTAATGTCAATTGCAACAATTCAACAATTTTAGATCATTTTGCACATGTTTTGCTACAAGAAGCAAACAGAGCAATCAGCCCATCTGAGGCTACTTACTCATCATCAAAGGAATTAATATATTACGTCTGTAATTTAGGGTTGCCTTTAGTAACAAGGCAGCAAATTAACTTACCCAATGTATATATATATATGTGAGCGCTATTTTGTTTGAACTAAAAAATGAATTTATCACGTAACAATGATTTAAAACCAAACAATCAGGGAAAGTGCATTATTGTAACCTTCAACAGTTACTTTTTGTTGTAAGTAATGCATTTCTTTAAAAAGTCTCCGTGTGATGTTTGTAAACACGGAAACCTTTCTTCCCTTTCTATGATTTCTGTCACTATTTAAATGAGTATGAAAAAAATGGTGGTCATGTGACCAAGAGCCCGTGAGCTCGAAACGCGTTGTTTGTTTATGCCCTAATTAAACAACTTTTCCAGTACCTGGTGGTGTGGCTCGTCATCCTTTTTCTGATCGAGAGGAGTCCGTGGATCTGTTTGAGCGGCGGCGCCCGCTCGAGAGACCAGCCCCAACCCGCTTGGAAGGGTGAGGAATAGCGCAAACCTTTCATTTTGACGTGGAGTCAAGATCCTCGACCGCCGGCTGCCTTAAAGCCGCCTCGCTGCATTTATCAAAACTTTGAAGCGTGTACTTTTGCACTTCTGAAGCCGTGAAGCCGATCGCGCAAACCGCGCTGGAAGTGAGGTGAGGCGAAGTGCAACAATAGCAGCGGCAGCAGCAGCCAGGGTACGCCAGACAACGAGTGTCGAAGGCGCATCCAGGTACCAGCACGGTCGGACGACCGAACTGCACTGTGGGCAATGGAGTATTTGAAGGGGCGGGAAGCCTCTGCAGAGAACGTCTTTAAAAAACAGAAAGGACCCGATGGAACTACAGCTACCGGGTCAGCAGAAACTACTCCCCCTGGCGTGGCATCATTGAAACAGAGGGGACATGCATTAGAACGTCTTAGAAAAAAGGAATTAAGCCGCTGGTGGGAAGCGACATCTCTACAGAATTACATAGAGGTAGATCGCGTCCCTCGCGCCTTGCGCATTTTCATTGTTCCAACCTTGAATAAACCAAAACCAGAAGTGTTGAAAGCATGGCGAGAGAACACCAACGCCTGCTCAAAAACAATGATGCAGATTTTGGTTAAGAATGCTTGGGAGGAACATGAGGAATTACTAAAAGAAATACAACTGCTCCTAGATGAACTAGCAACTGAAAAAGATCAAACAGAGGTATCAAAAATTCTAAAAAATGTGGATGAAAAAATACAGAAATTTGAAAAAGACCTGATTGCAAGGAAACAACGCAAATTTGAACACGATGATCGTGATTATAAACTAGGAAGAATCTTGACATTCGCAAAGAAATTTGACAAAGCACGCTCTTCCCTACTTAGAGATAAGGCACTTGGAATGGCGGATAAAGATCGGTGGCAATCTGGGACCAGGCTGAGCTCTGAAGCAAGTTTAACTGATGCCAATACACAAGACAACTTGGAGGTAACGTTTTTTTCCGACGAACTGCGCCTCGTGACAGAGGCCAACGAACAATCCATAAGGGGAAGAACCCGATATCAAGGCCGAGGAGGCAAGGTAAAAGCATGAAACGACGGCAACGACGCAACAAACTCAGGAACTACTGGAGTGGGAAGCAAAAGCCAGACACAGAAGGCCAAATAATGGATGTACAGACTTCAGAGTTAACGGTAATGAACCTATCTAATAGACTTTTAACTGATGATGAAGAAAAAGTCCTGAAGCTTGGTTTAACATTCTGTCCTGACCTCTATTTTGATTACACACAGGCATGCATTGATATGTATATGTTTGTGAGGAAACTTAAATTACACAAAATACACTCACATAAGAGAGATAGCCCAGAATTGCCTAGTGTTACCACTGATATTGCTAACCCAAACAATGATTTGCAAAATGTCCTAGTTTCCCTGCATGAGGAAGGTATGGTAGATCTGACGCAATCTCAGGTCCCTACCACTCAAGAGGGTATTAACACTATCTCTACACTTGATGATATACCCACTAACACAGAATCAAATGTTTCCACTATAACCACGCCGTTCAGACCAAAGTCTAGATACAGACCCCAGTTACCTAGAGATAACATAGATCTATTTCATGATCTAGTCAACAATGATATGTTGAAATGACTAAACCGACCCCCGGGAAAACAGAACATGACACCAGGGATGAGGATGGCATTGAATGAGTTAAAAAATGACGATTCAATCGTCATCAAACCTTCAGACAAGGGAGGGAACGTAGTACTGTGGGACAAGAAACTGTACATAAAAGAGGCCATGAGACAATTGTCTGACACTACATGTTACACCAGGGTGGATCACTCCTATCTGAGTAAACTACTAAACAGGGTACATCCATGATTGGGAGAAGAATAAATTACTGAGTTGGGATGAAACTAAATTTCTCATTAATGAGAATCCCACTACCCCGACATTTTATTTGCTACCCAAGGTGCACAAAAATCAGACGCAACCACCGGGAAGGCCAATAGTATCCTCCATAAACAGCCTCCTAGAAAATGTCTCACACTATGTTGATCACTTTCTTAAAAACTATGTTAAAGATCTAACCTCACATCTAGAAGATACCAAGGACTTTCTACAAAAAATTGAAAATATCAATTGGGAGTCACATTTTTGGCTAGTATGTTTAGATGTAGAAAGTTTATACACCTCTATTCGACATAGGGATGGCCTGAAGGCTTGTGAATGTTTTTTGAAAACTAGAAGTAGACATTTGGAAGCCCACTCCAAAATGCTACTACAAATGATCGAACTGTGTCTCGATGAAAATGTCTTCTTGTTCAACGGGTCTCTGTATAAACAAATCCAGGGCACTTCTATGGGCACCTACTTTGCCCCCAGCTACGCCAACCTCCTGGTGGATGGTGGGAGGAGCAGGTGCTCAGGAGTGATGACCTGGAACATTGGACCAAATGCGTGAATGTCTGGCTCCGCTATATAGACGATGTCTTTTTTGTGTGGGAGGGGAGTGAGAATGACCTACTTGGATTTGCAGATGCACTCAATCTGAACAAATTGAACCTAAGATTTACTATGCAACATAGCCAGCAAACAATCGACTTCCTTGACATAAAACTTAATATCAAGAACAACACGATTGAAACAGAGATTTTTAGAAAAGCAACAGCAGGGAACTCCGTGCTCCACTCCAAAAGCTGCCACCCCCCCAGCTTCAGATGGGCGATCCCTTTTGGCGAGTTTTTACGCACCAAGAGAAATTGCAGTACTGAAGAAACATACCAGAAACACAAGAAAATGATGCATGAAAGGTTCAAAGTGAGAGGTTACCACGCTAATATGCTGAAAAAAGGCGAGGACAGAGTAGCCCTCATTGAACGGAAGGAAGCATTATTTAAAGACTCCAGAGCCAGTCTACAAAATCCCAAAGCTCCCATAAGATTGATAACCACCTACAATACTCAGTCCTCAGCTTTCAGACAGATAGTAAGAAGGAGGTGGGATATCCTTTTACAGGACAAAGTGTTAAAAGAAAGATTAGATCCACACCCCTCCATCACATACAGAAAAGGGAAATCCATCAAAGACCTTATAGTGCAGAGTCACTTAGACAAGAAAAAAATATGGCTGGCTGCAAAAGGTGGGTTCTTCAAATGTGGAAAATGCAAGGCCTGTAGCCATAGCACCAATGTAAGGGAGGTTGAACTAAAAAGAATAAAGAGAAAATGGAGAATTACCAAAAACATCCAATGTACCACTGATCATGTCATCTACGTTGTAACCTGCCCTTGCGGCAAATGGTACATCGGTTCAACCACCTTCCCAGTAAAAAAGCGAATCTTAGAGCATTGGCGTGCTATTACGAACAAAGACTTCGCATACAGTACGGCCAAACACTTCCACCAATATCATGATGGAGATTGGACCAAAGCGAAATTTTTCGCGCTAGATTCAATCCCCAAACATATCAGAGGAGGGGATCGTCTGACAGCCTTGCGCAGAGCAGAGTCCAAATTCATACTACAAGCAGGGTTTATCTTTCCTTTTGGGATGAACATTGATGAGGAGATGTGTGTACACCTGTAAACTGATAATCTGTAAGCTTCCCTAACCCCCTTCACTGATACTCCGATTCCATGACATATATCTCCAGTATGTCTTTTAATTAATATGATTTAGATTTTAATAATGTTTGGTTAACTAATTCTTACAGGTAATTCCATTTATTTCTTTGCGAAGAAGACAGGTTGATATGCTGAAGGAGTAGGACAATGTGGAGAACGCTATCATGTTCTAGTAATCTATATGTATAATGTTTTCAATTGAACTAATGTATCTTTTTCCATTTTTTTCTTTCCTTCCCTAGAGTGCTAGACCTCGTCTTGATAAGAAGCAACAAACCACTGATAGTGAATATTGTTATGAGCACCACTGTTACACAAGAAATCACTGAGTATGATTATGAGCACGGGATAGATCATTTTGGGAAACTATTCATGAATAGTACAATTCACTGCCTCTTTTATAGACTAGACACAGACTATAGCCATTCACAGTCTTATATAGACGCATGAATTTGAGATTGACCTATATGAAGCTACGATACAATGGGTACTATACCCAAGTGACTCAAACCTTCTAGTAAAATTCTACTCTTTCTCAACTCTCAGATACAACGTTTATATCTCTTTCATTTCCTCCCTTTCTTTTAGCCTGTCTCCTCATTTGAAACATAAGGGTACTATACCTTAATGCGCTGTGAGCGCTATTTTGTTTGAACTAAAAAATGAATTTATCACGTAACAATGATTTAAAACCAAACAATCAGGGAAAGTGCATTATTGTAACCTTCAACAGTTGCTTTTTGTTGTAAGTAATGCATTTCTTCAAAAAGTCTCCGTGTGATGTTTGTAAACACGGAAAACTTTCTTCCCTTTCTATGATTTCTGTCACTATTTAAATGAGTATGAAAAAAATGGTGGTCATGTGACCAAGAGCCCGTGAGCTCGAAACGCGTCGTTTGTTTATGCCCTAAATAAACAACTTTTCCAGTACCTGGTGGTGTGGCTCGTCATCCTTTTTCTGATCGAGAGGAGTCCGTGGATATATATATATATATATATATATATATATATACGCTTCAAAACATCCCAGGATCGTCGGTCCTTCAGGAAAGTAGCACACACAGGGGGTGGTTCCACAAAGATTTTATTGCGTGAACCAAACAGCAACGACGCGTTTCGCCTTAGGGCTTTGTCAAATTGTGCCTATATATATATATATATTTCAACGTAGAAGGACGATGCAGGAATTCCAGCAATGACCAAGCGGCACAACGCGGGACTTTACACAATATTTATTGTGCACACAAACAATGGATTTCGGCAATGCCTTTATCAAGTTAATTTTGCACATTCAAATTCCCATCGAAATACTCAAATGACTTCATAGAAATCTAATGATTCTGCATCTTGTCCTTCAGTCAACCAGCCAGTAGTCGATGCAAGATACCAGCGGTGCATAAACTGGCAATGGCAAAACTTTTATTAAAGAAACTTTCTCTTCCCTTAAATGATACTAGAAATTACCGTCCAATCACTCTTCTTCCATTTTAGCAACAATTATGGAAAAACTGCTATTCCAATAGCTTCAAACTTTTGTTGAGAATAACAATCCATTAAGTACTTGGCAAGCTGAAAGCAGGCCCGGTCAGTGTACTGAACTGGTAACCTATTAATTTTCGACCTCTCTGCTGCATTTGGCACCATTGGCCATTCTATTCATCTTCATAGGTTCAAATTCTTTGGATTCCACGATAATGCTATAAAAAGGCTGGAATACCTTTTGTCTGGTAGTCAGCACTAAGCATGAGCGGATTTTGCGGATTGGCAATCCGCGAATTTGCGGATTTGCAAACTCGCAATCCGCAAAATCCGCGAATTCCCGCGAATTTGCGGATTATTTTTTTTTTTTGTGTTCGCCCGTGTTTCTGCCAGTTCGCGAGGGTTTTTACAATTTCGCAATTTGCGAACTTACCTGTCGGGTCGCAAGTTTTGCGAACTTGTTGTTTCTACGTGTCCAACCTGTTTGGGACACTCTTCTTCATCACTGCCACTCTCTGTCACCACTGCCACTCTCTGACTACTCATGCCACCCTCTGGCCCACCCATGCCACCCTCTGTTTCATCACCACACCCTCTGGTTGTCCAGTGTACATTATTTTTGGCAAAGCAAAGCACACCTTCCCTGCCTCAAGTGACCTGAATTAATTTGGGGCTGATTAATGTGTCACAGAATATTTTTTTAGCTGGCACCTGCTTCCTTAGTGCGCCCTGATTAGTGATCTTTTGCACTTGCTAAGTGCTTTCATTGTTGCAAAATTAGTTACAACACCTGCCCTGCCCCAACTGACAATAATGAATTAGGGGCTGATTAATGGATTTTAACTTCCAGCCTGGCTCCTGCTTGTCTCCCTTAGCTGTAATTCAGGACCTTTGTGGCATATGTGTAACTATTCTGAGGTTCAGAGCAGGGTCACATAATAGTTGCAACTGGCAACTGAACTCTGGAGGGGCCCCTCAGGAAGCACTACAGGAAATGGCTACTAATGATGAGCCTGAACTTTTGAACCTGGTAAGTAGTTACTTTCAGTTTTGCTAAAATCGTATTTCTGCAATTTCGCACTTATTCGCGGGGCGCGAACTCACGCGAACAGTGCGAGCAGTGCGAGCAAAATCCGCTGCTCGCGGATTTGCGGATTTTTCAGGAAATTCGCAAATCTCGCGGATTGCGGATTTCCCGAAAATCCGCAAAATCCGCGAGCGGAACGGATTTTCCGCCCATGCCTAGTCAGCACACGTATCTTTTAGTCTGCTCATTCGCTACAAATACAGTTAACTGGAGAGTATCACAGAGCTTTATATTTTCTCCTCGACTTTTCAATTTGTACATGGTCCTCCAAGCCCATACGCTACAGCACGTGGGTGTGCATTTTCATATGTATGCTGATGACATGCAAGCACTTTAAGCTTCATCCCAGTTCGATTCTCTTCCCCAGCCAATCTAACGTTTTCTGTTTTATCTGAAATGGATGGCGGCCAACTTCTTAAAGTTCAACCTGTAATGTATGTGTCTTGTAAAGCGCACTGCTGCCCTGAGGCGTCGTGGCACTGTAGACCGCTGGGGAACCCGTCCTGGCTATCCCTGTGAAATGGTCCCTACTGGGTATCTCCAAGGTGAAATCAGGCATCCCCGGCGAATGTGGGGAGCCGTTGTAGAGATAAGGCAAGCTAATGCCCAGAGTTGCCAAGTGTGATCCCTGTTTAGAGTAGGCACCTACGCGAGAATTATCGAGTCCGCTCACCCTGGTCCACGACCCTGCCGCGTCGGGAATTGAACCCTGGTCCCGGGCCGTTCTCTGCTTCCGGGTCTGCCGCCTCTAACTAGTGAGCCACACCACTCCACCTGAATACATCTACAGTATTGATCACTAAAATATAGCATTGAGAAATGTCAACTGCCTTCATGACCAGATATTATTGGCCATGTATGCACTCCTATAAATACGGTAGAAAATCTTGGCTTTACTTTAGATACAATCTTAACATTGATCCTCAAATCAACAAGATTTCATGCTTGTTTCTGGTACCCTAAACTGGGGGTGATTTAGGTTGGTTGTCCTCAACAAATCCGTTCATCTCTTGCTCCTACATTAATTTTCTCTCGATTTTGTTGGTCCCTTTTAATGAGTTGGTAGGAAAAGCTGTTGTGAGATTAAAATTACCTGAGAATCGGAATATCCACTCAGTCTTTTATTCATCCATAGTTCAGATAGCTAAGGGATCCGGAAGATGTAGGCTTCCCCCAATGATAACAGGGTCATTCAGAGCTTGAGGTGGAGTCCATTTCATAGACATGGAGCTTTGCTGATTTTGAATGCCTGGAAGTGGTATGATGCAGCAGATAGGTCATGGGAACCAGCTTCCTTTGTACACGCACCTCACCTGCTAAGACAGGTCCATGCAAGATTCCAGCAGCTGCCTTCTCCTAAGCTTAGAACATAAACGTGGACACTCTCATCTAAGAAACATGCATGAGAAATCATTAAAGGCTACCTACATTTTTTTAACTTTTTCTTAACAACATTTAACAGTTCTGATATTTGCTGTAAAGATATTGTCAAATATGTCCACTCTGGTCTGATGCCATTTTGCTCAAGGGGAATCAATCTTTTTTTCTCCAACTTATTCCAAGCCGTGCTCAAGAAACAACTTGCCCGATTCAGAATCTAATGCTATTGGGTAGTAATAATTTGCCACATTGTTTCTGGCACCCGTCTTGTAAATAGGAATAGCCAGACTCCCACACCAAGATGTAGTAATTTTCTGGGACGCTGGACAGTTGTTAAAGATATTGGACAACATTTTCCCTCATATGTTTACTCTTTTTTTATATCCCTGTGATGCTTTAAATTTCTGAATGTATTGCTGTGCATCCAGCTTGCTCACATTTAGACCAAATGATAGTGCCACATTGGTTTACGTTTATATTTAAGTTGGAAAATAATATTTTTTTTGCAGATGTTTTCATTTTTTTACCAGTATTGGCATTAAATTACCAACCATGTTGGTAAAATACTGCCCGGGTGGCTCTTCTAGATGTGCATAGCTGTAATTCATTAGGAGGTGATATTGTCTCACTGGTGACCTGCATTACCACCTGGTTACCCCTGAGGCCCTCGAACAGCCATGTCCTGGTGCATGGAACCCAGGAAACCCAGATCAAGGCTAGCTTTGGTGAGATATGGTATGGTGCTGGTAATTGTATAGCGATTGCTACTGCTGAAAAGGCACTGAAGTGCTTTGCGAATAGTATTACCTTACTTTATGGGATGCTTACAACATTAGAGAGTTTATCATGTATAAGGAATTACGGTTTGTCATGTGAATAACACACAGTTATCATTTGGTTGGTAGGATTCTGCCATGCCAATTTGTCATACGCTCTGTACAGTTTGTTATGCTGAAATATCAGACATGTGCATTATAAACAGACTGTCAAGCCATGTGTTGTGTATTTGCTACTGTTTGTCATGGTGTTTATCACATTCCTATGTACCCTCCAGATAATATCACAGTCTGTGAAATTGTTACAGATGCCTTGAGCCAAGAAAGTATTGTCTGTGGAGTTCTTGCAGTGCCATCAGATGGCCAGACCATTTGGCGTCCCTGCTAACCCCTGGAGGAATGCTGTGTGGCTCTCACCTTCATAGACAGAGAGGCAATCGTTGGACGCTCTGCTAGACCCCCAAAGGAGTTTTGTATAGCGCTCACCCACAAGTGGCAGAGAGCAGCGCATTGAAGGCGCTGTGAATCTACAGAAGCGCTGTGAGGTCTTCACCCAGGAGAGTCAGTTGATGACACTGATCCTTGTCTGCACCAGGAGCAGTAGATGGTCCAACATCTCAAGGTACCATTTAAGCCATTAGGAAATACCATGAGTCAACCCTGAGTGCAGAGACCCTGCTCCTGTGGACAGTGTTAGATAACCCTGGCATGCTACATGAAGTCTACACAGGGGAGAGAGAAGTCTAACTCCTAGAGACAGAGTTAAGCAATCATGGAATACTATATGGAGCCCACTCATGGCAAAGAGCAGCTCCTGGGTCTGTGCATTAAATATTCAGTTATATCTGCTCAAGAGTAGAGCTGGCCGATTCTCCTGGTGTGGGTGGTATTAAGGAAGCCAAAGAGGGTGGGTGTACTCAAACCAAATGGAGTGGATTGTACACAGGTTTTGAGGAAGGAAAACAAACGTTTGGATTAACAAACAATGGGGGGAGCGGTGATTTCACTAATGTACAGCCACATATTTAACTTACAATATCAATCAATGTGTAACTGTGTAAACCATGATGCCACCACTGTTCCACATAAAGCTTTGTATTGTACAACTGCGAAAAAGCTGAGGATTCATTTTTATCTTTTCTCCAAGGGGCTCATACTTCTGTGGAGGAGAAGCACTACACCCCTTTGTTTCTAGTGGGGTCTGGAGATCTCTTGATAGATATATGAACTTAGCCTTACAAGGCCTGGTGGCGCAATATCCCTTTGTGTCTTCTTAACTTACCCTCCCTATTGTAGCAGGGGTCTCTCTCTCTCTCTCTCTCTCTCTCTTGTTTGCTTTATTTTTACTTCTCTTTCTCTTCCTCGATACTTTCTTCTCTCTTTTTTCTCCCTTTCTCTCTTTATCTTGCTGATTGATTTATGCAAGTGATACAACTGATTCTCTCGTATTGCTTCTTTATTGCTTTTTCCACCATATTAACAGATATGTTGGTGATATATATGACATTGATTATAGCTATACTGATGAACGCTTATTTATCTATTTATTCATTGTGTAACTCTCTGTTTGGTTGTATTGCTTATTATGGTATTTTAATTGTTTATATTTCTTCTCTCATACTAATAAAGATATTAGAACAAAAAAGGATTCATTTTTACAATCATACTAGAATACTAGAAACCACACAGTTTTAAGCTGAGAAAATAGTGTCCCAAAGACCTATGAAGGGCTCATCCCTTAGATTAAGGAGCATGTTTAGCATGAAGTCTTGCATTTGCTCTAGCTGGTTCGTATGGATGTCACTTCCTGCTCCAGTGCATCCAATCCAAGACTGGGAAATGGAAGGTGAACTGCATGTTTTTTTGCACTTACTTCTCTCTAGTCCTTATCAGTCTTGTCACAGTCATAATTTATGAGGTGTCTGCAGCTCTAGGCAGAAGAAAAGACCTGGAATGATGCTCTCAGATGATCCCACCCACCAACATGGGTGCTATAAACAAGTAGGTTACCCCGCATTCTTCTTGACATTAAGAAGCTTAATCAAAGGCCCACAGTCATCTATTAATGGCTAGGATGAGAAAGATACGGGCTAAGGATAATGATGAAAACAGTAAGTAATACGCCACTTTCTCTACATTCATTGTCCTGGTCGCCGTCATTCTTCATGAGGAAAAACAAACCCACTGGTCTTTGACAACATGAAATTAATCTTAAACATACAATAGACTGCATATTGCTGCAAAGGAGAAATGTATGAGCGGTCTACGCAAACAAATATGATAGAATTAAGACAAATTAGGACTGGCAGAACTCAGGACACACTATGCAAACGAACAAAGGTCCAAACTCGTGTTTTGAATACAATAATAGTTGACAAAGGTGTATGGAAAAGCCCAAGTGACTGCCCTAGAAATCTTAGAAATTGACACTCCCAGAACTTCAGCCCAAGAATTGCCACCTTCACTAGATCGACCTAGAATAGTCTCAGGAAGAGGAGTTCCAGACAGAGAGTAGGCCAAACAAATAATAGATCTGCTTCAGCAAATGATACAAAGAGGAAGCTTTGTGGCCTTGATTTGGGATGCCAAAAATGTCAAAAAGTTTATCAGATCCACAAAAGTGTTTAGATCTCTCCCAATAAATCAAAATTTCTCTCCCGACACCTAGAGCATGAAGAAGTGACTCCTTTTGGGGTGAAGGAGAGGAAAAATAGTAGTAAGCATACATTCTGAATCTCTACTAGCTATAGAAGCCATTTTGGGTAAAAGCTGAGGTTCCCGATCCTAATAATCCTGTGAACATGGTGTCTACATGAAAGAGTCCCAAGATCACCAGCTCTACATAAAAACATTATTATCATGAAAAAATGGCCTGTATGGTCAAAAACTTAAAATACACTGAAGCAAAATGTTCCAAAGGAAACTCCTGATGAAACCTCAAGATGAAAGGCAAGTTCCAAGGTAGACAAAAAGGATGCAGCAAAGGTCCTGAGATAGAAAAAAACCCTTAGATGTAGGTAGAGACTCATCTGCCCCCTGGCCTACGCAGGCTTTCCAGAAAGCTATAATTACTTTCACTGAGTCTTCACATTTGAAACTACTAAATTCTTCCCAAATACTTCATAAATAAATTGAAGAATGGAAGTGAGATCAAACAGGACAGAAGACAGAGATCGATCCTGCCACAATCCAGAGCCGGCAAAGTAGCGAATGAGCACTGCCCGGCCTTGACTAATTTGTGACACGCTTCCATAACCACGAGGAGCGATTGCTTGCCCTTGTGTGCGCAGTACTCGGGGAGGAAAGAGCAGATTAATGCTGCTGAGTTTTTAGATGATGTACTTTGGCAGGACTTCCTAACAGTGTCTCTTTTCTTTGGAGCCCATGGGCCCGCACCCCTGCCCCACTATAGCCCTTCCTGTAGGGCTTTTACGGTGCCCAAACCCAACCCGCTCCCTCTTACCCCCCCCCCATCACAGTCCTGATGAAGACCCCTCGTAAGGTGCTACTTAACCTACAATTATCTGGGATCGAAACGTCGACACTTCTCTTTAAGCCAGCTATGAACAACAGAGATTGCTCTACTGTGTTTTTTCTCCTTTTAGGCTTGGCTAGGACTAAACATGTATATAATAATACACTAATGGCGATGTAATTCAGCTCCAGAATCTTCTGCTGACAACTATGATTTAATTGTTTGCACAATTATCACTTGCTCACATCACTTTACCCTCACAGAATCAATTCCTTTATGACCCCCTTTTCCTTTTCCTGTAGCCCCGGGCACTCTTTGTATAAATTTATAATATGTACTAAATGCATTTGAGAACATGACGGTGTGAATAAATAACACTGCTCAAGCTTCCAATTCTTTGTATTGCTTTTCGAAAACTGTGTGAATATATAGTCTATGTCTTATGCATTTTGTGGCAAAGTATTGTTTACTGGGACCATCCCCTATTTTAAAGTTGCAGAGTGTCTGGATTTCTGGAAAGCCTTTGCTAGGTGTTTTGGGAGACCCATACCCTGTAGCCCACCCCTTACAACTTCTAGAATAATAGAAACAAACTTTGTAGAGGGAGGCAACCCAGAAATTTATTAAGCTGGAAGAAAAGGACTTAAAACAGAGCCATTAATGAAAGGAGAGGAACCGGGACCTGCAGGACCAGAAAGGAAGAGCAACAGTTGCATCTGCTGACTCCTCCTGGTTCAAAGAAGTTGAGAAAAAAGAAGAATTTAAGGAAAGGCATTAAGATGATGATGAGGCTAAGGTATAAACAAAGCATCTACTTCCCAGGAGGCTTGAGCAGGAAATTTCGAAAATAGTCTGGGAAGTTGTGGTTTTTCTTCAGAGGCATAAAGATCTAGAAATGCTCTTCTGAACCTCTGACAGATTGAGTTGAAGATGTTGAAGATGTGAGGAGCAGGGGACAAATCTTGGGAAGCAGAAAACAATCTGTTTAATTGGAATATACCTTGTTTTTCTGCATTCTTTTTCCCCGCAGGGAATTACAACGCGGTCGTTACATCGACCACGTTGTAACAACGCATACCATCACCCCGCAAGTCGTAAAAACGATATGCAGCGACTTCTCTGCTGAGTCTGTATGTCATTTGAAGGAAGTGGATTATTATTTGGGTTGGCAAGTCGCCCACCTCAAGGAATAATGACACTAACTTGTCAAGGTGAAACCTAAAGTCACTAAATTAACATGAGCTCAACCTATGGTAGATATGGCACAGAGCTGACATGCTCAACTTAGGGCAATATGCAAAGTATTTATGCTGTACCAAAATTAAAACTCCTAACAACAAAAAATCCTAAACCAAATTAGAAAAATTGAGTAAGCTATAATAAACAAAATGACGACAAAAATCCAATAAGGGGAACTGGAGATATGAATGTTTTAATTTTTAAGTAAAAATGTCAACATGCATTAAATGCAAATGCCAATGATTTATTCCAAGGGCAAACAAAGCAGGTTATGTTTACAGTATGCAAGGTTGATGAACATGTCGGAGTAGAAAAATGGAAGACTAACATGAGTTTTACTTTATTGAAACAGCTTCCCCTGATGAAGAGCAATTAAAGATGCTCGTAATGCATTGGGAATAAGACGTTTGCTGCTATTCATTAATTAAATGTCCTGACGCAATGTAGTAAGAGGCCTGGATGGGCACAATTATTTTATGTGAAGCTTATGGATATGTGGACAGCTTTATCGTGATCAATCAAGTCAAGCTGGATAACTTATGAACACTTCATAATAAAATGAACTTAAAGTTGAAAAGTTTGTAGCGCATTTTTCGGAAGCAGTGCAAATGGGTTTGCGACATAGTTATGCTGCATTTTTGTTGATTCTAACTAAAATGATGCCACAAACAAAATGGCTTCAGCTTATGCTAACAGTAATCTCTGCCAAGTTTCTACAGACGACCCTTTTAGCATCTGCTGAAGACATTTACGATCTAGAAGGAACAAAGTAAACATCTTGTTTATCAATTTGCATAATTTGATTAACTTCTTGGTCTAATACATATTTGGTGTTTACATTCTTAACATTGCGTTTGGTAGGTATACAAGTAGTGATACAAAGGGAGCAAAGCATTGGACCACGTTGTAGACATAAGCAACATAATAGTAGGATCGCAAAGAATATACATAGTACTATCAACAGTTTCCAGCCCCAAGTAACAAATAGTGTCCACAGCCAACCGGCTAAAGTCCATGTCCCAGTATCAGGATGAATCTCAGCAGTGATGTTATGTAGTTTAGAGATTGCATCAAAAACAGAAGGGGCGTGATCTGGGAAGTAAACACAACAACTGCTTCCGATGATGCGACATGCAGCACCTCGATCAGTCAACATAACATCAAGGCCCATTCAATTTTGGAGCACCACAATCCTCACAATTTGCAGTTCTTCTGTGATGTTTCCAAGTGCCATAGCTGTTTGGTTGGCCACAGCCTCTACAACACCTGTCAAGCGTCTGAGTTTCCTGCTGTTCAAAGCGGCACCAATAAAGTAGAACAATCCCAAATTAGAGTCAACATATTGCTGCAGTGCAGTGTCAGACTGATCCACCTCATCATGATTTATTGTCCTCTTATATCCTCTCATATCGGTTCTTGGAAATGTCATTAAACAGTTTATAGTCTTTATGATAAGATGCAGGAGCCAAAAACACAGGTGGCAACAAAAAGGACACAAAGCAAGTTCCTGACCATTCAGGTAGATGGTAGTATCCTTTAATCCGCAGATGAAGTAAGTATTGTGTGAGGACATAAAACTACTGTTGTTAACCCCAGTAATGTTCAGTACCAGGGTACAGTCGCTCTTCCCAACAGGAAGTCTGCTTGGGCTCTAGTATTAGCTATAACAGGAGGTCCATTACCTTTGGATGTTCGAGTGTTTGGGAAAACATAGCGCATAAAAGAGTTTCCTCTGCGATACTCCTTCCTTTCCCATATAGTTCCTTTAGTCTGTGGATCTCTTTCCTCATCAGTATAGCATACTTTATTAAGATAAAAATTCAGTCTCCCTACACCAACATTAGTAATATTAGCAACCTCAGAAGCACACAGCAATGCGAACCAAGCTTGACAAGAACCATTGTGTGAGAATGGGAGAGGAATAAAAGGTGTTCCTCCCTTTTTCTGATGAGCTGGCATCATTTCACACACAGTTGGTGATGTTCGTAGCATTGTTGGTGTGGTGCAACATCTGACTGAACGTATTATTGAGGTAGGACATTCTGTGCTGCTGCTCATGATAGGGAAGGGAAAAATAATGGTGCTCAATGGGGCGGGAGTAGTGGCATTGAGCATTTGTCGAACAGGAGCCACTTCCTCTACAACACAAGATATTACTGCCATAATAATCACAATGAAAGTAAACCCAGCAATAAACATAGTCTTCTTGTCGCAGATTCTCGCAGCAGTCAATATCTTTTCCATAGGCATGTTTATCTTGATGTTGAAATAACAAAGCAGATGGAGCTCTAAAGTCCTGGGCAGCCGTTGGTTTCTTCACTGAGAGTTAAGACAGGTGCCACTAAGAAAAAGATTCCCCCACCCCCCATCAGCTCAGTTTTCACTAATCCAGGACGGCTGCTCAACCAGTCTTTTTCAGCAATGCAGTTTCTCTCCTTGGTTGCAGCTGATATTGAGATGCACCAGGGATCGTGTGGTCCCGGAAGACTTCCTCAGGTTCTTCAGGTGATATGGCTTAGCCTCTCTCTGTGTCCAGGATAGCTCGATGGTCGGTGAGTGCAGCGGGCTCCACCAGGGCAGACAAGACCTTATTACAATTGGTGGAGTGAACCCAATTTTTCCTATTGGTCACCCGGACTGCAGTTCTGGTCGCCAGGAGCACCTGTTCAGGGCCACGCCACGCCACCTCGGTTCCAGGCTATTCGACCTCTGAAAAACTTTTACCATCACCTGGTCGCAAGGCCATAGATCATGGCAATCACATTTCCACATGTCAGTAAGAGCTTCTCGAATCCGTGATGAATAGAAAGCAAGCTGTCAATCAACTGAGACAGATAGTTACTCATCAAGACTCATGTATAGGGCGTGGCTTAGGAATCCCCCAAATGTTCATGGACCTTCCAAGTACCACCTCATACAGTGTAAGGCCAGATTGTGTATGTGGAAGCCTGTATTTTAGCCAACTTAAGCTTCAGGGTGGAATTGTATTGTTACATCAACCCTGCTGATTGTGGGTGGAAGCAGGCATGAAACCTCTGCTTGATTCCCAATCCTTTCAAGACACACTCAACAACTTGCTCAATGAAATGAGGTCCGTTGTCACTCCACAAGAGTCGGCAAATGCCAAATCTGGGTAAGAACTCCTGTTGTGTCTCAATTTAGATACTGTATACAGGATTCCCGATTTATGCCCTTATATAGGCACAATTCACATGGCCCTTATTTAGGCATAGAAATCCTACCCTTATTTAGGCATTATCCATGCTAAACAAATACAGGCATGGTCACCTACATCCGTCTATCCACGTCACAATGAGTTCTTGGAAAACCAGACTCTTAAGCCTTTATTACTTCCCCTTGCTTAGATTATTGATTTCGCCAAGAACTCATTTATTATGCATGAACATCTATTCCTTAGGGGTTCATTCATGACGTTCCGCTGCCTGACTTTTCCGTCAATACTGGCATTCCTAAACACCTTCAAGGTATAAATATACCTTCACTTGCCATGGCAAACCATGGTACGGTCCAGCTGTATACTGCACGGCATAGCTACGCGGCTTGCCACAGCAAGTTCAGAAGGAGATCGAGTTCCTGCCTGCCGCACTGGCCAGACGCTATCCTCCTCCTCTCAGAGAATCCAGCTCCAGTGTTTCTGACTCCCCTTGCGGGGTGTTAGAGATCGAGACCCGGAAAGAGATTCTAACCTCTCTCATTCTAAGGTATTGAGCAGACTAGAACCTAAAAGGACTCTAGGCAACTCTTGGCAAAACTAAACTATAGCTAGCTATACTTTAGAAAACAGAACCTACTTCCTACCTCGTACTACACTTCGTTTAGGTACAAGGGGGTAGAACTATTTTAGAAGAACCAGTTGAGTACTCACATTTTAGCCTGTGTTATTTATGTAAGTATTTTTTATGAATATATGTCATAGCTACAAACCATGCCATTGCAGTATTATTTTATCTTACTGCTAACTCTGTACGTATTATAATTTGAATTCTGCCTTACGATTTTAGCAGCTCATATTTCATGCAATAAATCCCTTTTTATTGCAACACCCAACCATCTATTTCTGTGTAACCCCTGTAGAAACAAAGCATGCACGATTGACTGAGTGAAACAATTATCTATTGTTTCCACGATTCTGAGACTGTTCCGATTCTAAAGGGAAACAAAGTTGTCATGTTTATGCGGTTGTCAAAAACGAATCCCTTCTTGTTTATTCAAGAAGTTTCTAGTGACCTATGAGTTAGCTGGCACACATAAGTAATTAAGTTTAATGTACTCTATAGAGACATACTGACCTCAGTCCTATGTCAAAACTATAGTGTATATTATTCCAATGCGCAGAGCCTATCAGGGATTTAGGAACTACACTACACTCCTTTAGAAGCACCTTTGCTATAGTAAGAGCTGTATTATCTCTCATAGCGTATGCCTCAATCCACTTACTAAAGGCACATACCACCACTGGGACATACTTCAGGTTATTACAGCATTCTAGCTGGATGTAATCCATTGGCAGAACCTCAAAAGGTACGGTTGGTGTGGCAAACCCTTCTGTTGGAGTTCGCGTTCCCTTTCCAGGATTATACTGGAGACAAATCAGAAAAGTCTGGACTATCTTTTTAGCTGTGACCGCAATTTCTGGATGATTCCACACTTGCAGAAGTAGTTTTGCTATTGAGGATGCTCCAACATGTGCCGGCCCATGTGCCATGTGAATCATAAGGTGTAAATAGGATGTGGGCAGTCTCCATTTGGTCATGTCTTTATTTCTCCAACAGCCCTCATCATCCATTGTTCCCTCCTTAGAACCAATTGGTCTAATTCTTGAGCAGAGGCAGATCGCTGCATATCCAGCTCTTCTTGCCTGGCATCATGCCAACGTTCAGCCTGTGATTTAACCACGTACATAGATGTAGTGCTTCGCTGCATTGTAGTCTCATGGGCTGTGTGATATGCAAAGGCATTACCCTGTCTTTTTTGATCAGTCACTTTTTTTTGTACACTGCATTTAACAATCGCTATTTTCTTAGTCTATGTCAATAAGGAGATTATACACTAATTCTCCATGCACTATTTGTGTCCCATGAGATGTAAGAAATCCTCTTTCCTTCCAGAAGAGCCCAAAATCATGAGCCACGCCAAAGGCGTATCGGCTATCGGTGTGGATGTTAACAGACAAGTCAGTACTAATTTCACACGCCCTCTGTAATGCTATCAACTTAGCTGCCTGAGCGGACTTCTGTCTCAACTACCGTCTGAAGTGTTGTAATTGCATATGCAGCTGATGTCGTGCCATCTGGTAGTTTCAAACAGGACCCATCAACCCACAATTCCCCATCAACACTTGAAAGGGGCGTATCTTGCAGGCCAACTCGGCCCTTTGTCTGTTCCTCAGTAAGGAATATACAGTCATGGGACTCTTGTGACTGGGACTGAGTAGCTGGGAATGACAATAGAGTAGCTGACTAAGAGTCGAACATCTTTTCAAGGTGATATGAGGGGCCAAAAGTGTCAATTCGTAT
This sequence comes from Lissotriton vulgaris, assembly GCF_964263255.1. Taxonomy (NCBI): domain Eukaryota; kingdom Metazoa; phylum Chordata; class Amphibia; order Caudata; family Salamandridae; genus Lissotriton; species Lissotriton vulgaris. The sequence goes on from NW_028244344.1 coordinate 832,180, forward strand.
CCTGTCAAGCGAGCACTAGTTAAATGCTGCGTTTTGCTTTGGTTCAAAAGGGCATCAACTGCATGGGGTACTAACACAAGCAAACTATTGAACAAAACGATCCCCTCAATCTGACGTATGGACACAGCTGCCGCTGCTACAGACCGAAAACACCCAGGCAACGCATGAGCCACTGGATCAAGGACAGCTATAAAATATGCACAAGGACGCTGCTTATCACCGTGTGTCTGTACTAAAACCGAGAAAGCACAACCATCCCTTTCGTGTACATAGAGTGTGAAGGCCTTGGTGTAGTCTGGAGTGCCTAATACTGATGTACAACATAAAGCTTGACAGAACTGCTGGAAAGCATTCTGGCATTCAGTAGACCATGGGAGGGGCATTGGAGTGTCTTTAGTCAAAAGGGCCAACAAAGGTTTAACAATATGTGAAAAGCTAGGAATCCACTGCCTACAGAAAGAAGTAAGACCAATCAACGCACAAACCTCCTTCTGAGTACGGGGCACAGGCGTGTCTAAAATAGCTTGAATGCTGTCTGGTGTGAGTGCACGTCCCTCCTTAGACAGGAGGTGACCTAAATAGGAAACCTGCTGTCTACAATATTGCAATTTCTTCCGAGAAAACTTGTGACGGTGAGATGCAAGAAAGGAAAGCAATGACGGTCTTCCTTCTTCACACTGTTCAGGGGTATCTGCAGCCAACAAGATGTCATTGACATATTGTATGAGAGCCACCCCTTTTGACACAGAGAAAGAATCAAGCTGTCTTTTCAATGCCTGGCTATAAATGCTAGGACTCTCTGTATACCCCTGTGGAGCTCTACAAAATCTGAATGATCGATTAAGTGAAGCCGAACAAATATCAGCTGTCCGGATAAATAGTAGGGGTGGGCGGACAACTCCGTTCCGCCCACGGAATGTGCGGAGATTTGCCCATTCCCCCTTGTGCGATATAGGTGGAGAAACAAGGCAAATCTCCGCACACTCTGGCGTAACGGAAGTTGGCCTTCTCCCGCCCGCAGTATTAAATAACTTTAAAAAGCATGATATATAACATTTCAAATAACCTTACCTTATCGGCGGCGTCTCCGGGCTTCGATCTGTCTCCATCACGTCTTCTTCTCTGGACTGCGCATGCACGGGAGCCCGTGCATTCCTCACCAGGAATGGGGGTCATTCCTCACCAGGAATGTGCATGCGCAGGCTCCCGCGCATGCACAGTTCCCAGAAGAAGACGCGATGGAGATGGATGGAAGCCCAGGGACGCCACCAATAAGGTAAGGTTATTTGAAATGTTATATTTTATGCTTTTTAAAGTTATTTAATACTGCGGGTGGTTGGTGGGCGGGAGGCGGGCGGTGTGTAACGGAACTATGCGGAGAGTGCAGAGATTGGTTCCATCTCTGTGTCTCTCCACGTAGGTCCCTTACGCAAATTAGGCCCACCTCTAATGGATAGGTATCGAGAAGAAAGCATTCTTCAAGTCGATCACACTGAATGTAGTTGCAGTCGTAGGAACCATAGTAAGAAGTGTTGTGATGTCAGAGACTACTGGATATTGGGGCACTACATTCTCATTAACCTCTCGCAAGTCAATGATAAACCTGTATATTTTAGTATTGGTATCTTTTTTCAAAATGGGAAGGATACGACTTTTGCAGATGTTGTAAGGGACTTCTTCCACAACCCTTACTCTAATCAGATCTTGAACAATACATATTAGTGCCTTTTCACCTTCTCATGATATTTTATATTGAGGGAGTTGGGGTAATGAAGCACCTTCCTTTACTTGAATATGCATCACTTGTCCCACATCAGTGTCTGATGTAGCCCACAAAGTACTAGGTAATGAAGCCAAAGCAGTATCTTCTTTAAGAAGACAAGACCTCTCAGCCATAGGATAGTTGTAATTTAAAATAACAAGCACACCTTCTGGGCAACAGCGTATCGCGGCACGAAAATAAGTGAAGAAGAAGTGGAAAAATAGCAAACAAAAAGCGTTCTTATTCCCGAGGCAGGTCTCCTCAAAAGGAGAACTCTGAAAGGAGGTAAAACCTCAGTAATAGGGATAATTTGAAAAAACCTGATAGATATCAAGATACTGATACACGTTCCTCTCCTACCTTTCACACTTCGTCACAGAAATCCGAAAGAAGAGGACGGTTAGAAAACAAAGAAGAACGCATGAAGTCCAAAGACGATCAACACTTTCAGAAAAACAAGAAACCTCAATTCACCAAAAAGAAGGTAGCAGGTCTAAAACTCAGACATGCCGAGGATCTTGAGGACACAACTCAAGAACGGGGAATGGGCTCAGACAATGTTGGACAGCGCAGCAGAAGTCACCATAGCTGCCAAGGACTTGAAGGATCATCTGGAGACAGTGGACTTGAATTAATTAATTCAAGTTGAAACTGTAGATACCAGGGTTAGTTGTCCACATAAGGTATATGAAATAACACACCGGGTGGAGGGGGACATACCAAGAAAAGTTAGAGCACTCTTCTGGGAGCGACTTTCTAAGGCTTATGACATTCTTCTAGCTGAACAAGACTGGCCACCAGAATTTGTCAGGAGGTGCACACATGGCGAAGACATCATTATGCCAGCCTTCTCAAACCACATTCCAATTCATTTAAAATATACTTATGCCAGGAAATGGGCAGTTGCTCAATTATGGGGACACAGAGTCAATTCTGTCGTCTCCCTCAGGGATTCAAGAATAGTCCGGGGTTATTTTCAGCTAGAGTTATTCCTGACATATGATGATGAAGCCTTGTCAGATGTAGATGACATCTATCTAACAGACGATGACTTGGACAGGCACTTGAACAGGGTGAACACCATCATACTTGGTTTCGCCTCTGAAGGGTATAAATTCAATTTTAAGAAATCGAGAATTGCCCACCTCAACGTCATTTTTCTGGGATATGAACTTTCAAGTGAAGGCAAAAGCCTGGCAGCCAACTTTTTAGAAAAGTGTGTGCTGCTCCAACCTCCAAAAACGCGGAAAAACTTGCAGTCAATTCTAGGTTTCCTGAACTTCGGAAGAACATACATTCTAAATTACGCAGAAAAAGTTAAACCTCTCTATGAATTAACCAAACCTGATTTTAAAACAGTTAATTGGACACCAAAACACACAGAAATGTTGTGTTCAATACAAACAGACATGTTAGAAACAAAACATTTGTAAACACATGTAAACGTACGCAACTTAGTGATCCGAATCATTCCAGGACAATGCGGATTCACGTACTTAACTTTTAACGAAGGTGAAAAAGTACCAATAGCTTACAAATCACACTTGTACACACAAGCAGAAATGAAATTCACTTCAACAGGAAAAATTCTGACAGCTGTTCAAACTGCTGTAGCAAAGGAGAGAGCCCTCGCACAGGGTAAGCGCATTATGGTCGTTACACCTGTACCTGCCTTAGAGGCAGTGACGAAAGCGAGCATTCCAAATGCTAAAGTTTTACATCCGAGATGGATACAGTGGGTTAATTCTCTTGCTGCAACAGACGTTGAATACGTTTTTGATCCTTATTTGAAAAACACATTTCTACAATACGAACAAGAATGTCCTCTGCCTACTGAACTTCTGCCTCTAGAACAGTATGAATGTATAATTTATACTGACGGATCAGCTCAACCCTCTATGGGGGGGGTAAACAAGCCTATACTGCGGCGTGTGCGAACGTTAAAGGTTGTTGGCGCAATGGCAAATTCCGACCAATGGTCACTAAAACACAATCTCTAGGAGATTGTACAGCTCAGCGAGCTGAACTATAAGCATTCAAGATGGCGCTTGAAAATACGGACCACGAATTCCCCACACTCATAGTGTGCTATTCATATTATTGCGTTCAATATTACAATGAATACTTTCCGAACTGGATTCAAAACGGTTACAAAGATGCAAAATGTGGCACAATCAAGCATAAACTGCTTTGGGAGCAAGTAGTTCAGTTACGACAAGGACTACAAATACTCACGTGATACATACACTGAGTCATCAACGTGATGGCATTCACGCTGCAGGGAATTCATTGGCTCATGAAACTGCGAAGGCAGCTGTGAAAACGGCTTCTGTAGCTGCAATCACTCGTTCAAAAATGAAAATAGACGGCGAAATAATGCAAGCTGTCAATGCCACAGGCAAAGACAGTGGTGAAACATTACACTCAAATACTCATATATAATTGATGCAACCTCTGTTCCTTTTGCTCGAATCCCTGGAGTGGGGGATAGGGTAATTCCAAACAGGAAACGTAGACTAGCTTTGATATACGAAGCACATTTGGGAGAGGGTCGGATACATCAAGGGATCTCTAAAAAGATATTAACTGTTAAAGACACGTATTGGTGGCCAGGAATGAATGCTCATATTCACATGTTAGTCATTGACTGTATAGACTGCAAAAGAGATCGCAGCACAGAACGCCGCCTGATACCTGACTATAACATAGCCAGCCCAGTACAGACACCATTGTTAGGCAGCATTAGACTTTCTACACGCAGACGTCCCTTTGGACAAATGCGGTCCCATAACTATTAAGACAAGATTCATTTGGATGTGGCCTCAGCGCTCGGCTGGCGCTCGAAGTGTCATAAAAGATTTGCGAGTCTTTATCGGCACATACGCAGTCGACACGCTACATTCTGACCAGATTCCTGCGTTTAGCTCTCGAGCTTACAAGGAGGCCATGGCCAAATTGGGTGTTGCATTGTGGTACTCTAGTCCATTCCATCCTGAGGAAAATTCGGTCGTGGAGAGAAAAAAACGGGACGTAAAGCAATCTATAACAGCCATGTTATTAGGCTCGGGAGACGGGTGGGTCAAGCATCTAATAAGTGTCCAAAATAGTCTTAACAATCTGCCAAAAAGTTCTCTAGGGGGTATCACTCCATATGAAGTCCTTTTTGGGACCAGAATGATAGTGTCAGACTTTGATTGTCAGACTTCAGTGGTAGACCAAAAACCCTTTGATATCAAAGACCGTTTGGCTGTTTTAAAGGACTTAAATGAAATAAGAACAAAACAAAGTAACGTGTTCCTGAAGCCAACAACCACTGAAGAGAAACCAACTGTCCCAGCAAGACCTGTCTGGATCCCAAAGCTTGGTGATCTAGTCAGAGAGAAGATCGCGGACAAGAAGGAATTTGGGCCTTCTTACAGACAACCAGTACCTGTCCTAGCAATCCATGGATCAAGAACAGTATTACTGCCGCCTCTTCCTGGTAAAAAGAAGAACAGGTTTGTGTCCATCGACCTGGTCAAACCACATCATGTGGCCGATCATAAGCAGTAGGCCAAGTGGACTCTGCCAATGTAGCAGACGCCCTAATCTGGCTACTATCCAAGAGGTTCAAACTGAGAGACTCATCACCTTTGAAGAATCTACAGTGCGAAATTAAGGTCTATGCGACAAAGCTATTGAACTTGTACCTCTTGAGACCCAAATAACAGTTTGTCAAGAAACACCTGTCTACAATGAAGTAGCATCCGACTACACAAATATAACACGTGATCAAGTGGTTCCAGCGATTTTAATGAATCCTGATGCAATCCAAACAATTGACAGAACTGCCTCTGGCTATTTCATTAACTTTGATACGTTTTCCGAGGATCCTAGCGAACCTGAAACAACGTCAGTAAAAGAACTTTGAAAGAACAAGCAACAGAACTTTTTCATCACCTGGAAAAGACTTATCTGGCTTCACCAGACTTATCTGGCTTCACCATGGATTGAACTTTGGATTGTGTTGGGTGTACTTTTTCTTCTACTTTGGTTGACTCTGGTAATAACTTTGGGAATGTTGATAAATGGAAGATATGTTAAAAAGGACACAGCAAGTAAGAACATCAACTTCTACTCAAGCCACACAAATCATCTCATCGTGAACAAAGAGACTTGTCATCAGTGAACATCACAGCCGATCCTATACCAGGGGGTATAGCTTGGGACAGAGCTGATTATGACATTTTTGGCTCTGCGGAGCTGTTGAAGATTCCACATCAGTTCAAGATTTCCTTGAATGACTTTGTTTCATCTAGTACCTTCTCTGATGATTGGGACTACGAGACAGTTAATAATATGAAGTCAGGCTTAGAAATGTCTGCTGTTTTTACAAACCATGAACACTTAGAATGTTCATCAGATTATGAACAAATGTATTGTTCTAATCACTATGGTCATCATTTCTTGCACAAATCTGCAAACCCTAGAAATGTATTGATGTATAACCAATGGGAACATTGTCCTCTGCCACCAAAGGGTAGCTCAAAAACATTTTTGGGAAAATTTCCATACTTTTCAGGTTTTAATATTTCCAATCCAGAATCATTTTACTTTAAAAATGTTAATAAGACAGGAATGAAAAGTATGTTGACAAATACCAAGCAAATTTATTCTGCAGCCTTTTATACTCAGCTGTCTTCACTAGGTTTCGACTTTTGGAAAGACATCATAGAGACAAAAACTGTCTGGGACACAAAAGATTGGCACGTGCAGGGGATAGAAGCTTTATTTAGAGCCTGCATCATCCCAGAGCAAATTAGGTTTTTGAATGACACTGTCCAACATACATCTTGTCTTGGGTTAGCCAAGATAAAAGACCTAAACAATCTGTCCATACCTACACATACACCTGTTAGTGATAGTAACACTTCAGAGGAGGAGGTCGACATACATACTATTTTGCTTCACGTCAGAACAGATCCAGATATGTTCAGAGACAGCATCTAGGAATAGTAACAACATACAGTGTAGGGAAAATGTGTCTTGAATGGTTACATAGATCCACACTCAAGGTTGTAAAACAACACTTATCTTTACTTAAAGATGGCGCTGATCTTAGGGAATTCTTGTAAGGACCAAGAACACCATGTCATAAACGTTTTATATATGCCGGTATCTATGCTGCTTATAATGAAGCATGGAAGATGCAGAAAGAATACGAGAAATTGATTGTATTCAATTATAGAAAACTCTCTCTGTAGTTAACAATGGGTTATCGACTCTGTCGTCCAGATATAGTCTTTGGACAGCATAGTATCCTCTGCCATAGACATCATGGAACAGGACTTGGTCATGTTGCAACATGGTCAGTCGCAATTACATTCTATCATGCTATTAGGCTGGATGTTGCAAAACCTTTGTTCAGGCTATGTGCCTTGGCATTTAATCAATTCTACGTCACTGTTTTCAGAATTCAATCTCACTGATAAACAGATCAAACTGGCACAGAGGGGAGCAGACTATACGTGCTGAGCATTGAAAAACTAGAAAGATTGCCATTTACTGTCGCTGAAAAGCCAGCTACAGAATGGATTATACACAGAACAATCACTCTGCCTGTCACAATTTTCCCTTTTTAGTATTGCCTAAAACACATTCCAGCAGGCACATATGAAAGGTAGGGTAAAGAATACATCAAGACATCCTGGGAGTTACCATACACTTACAGATGGTGGAGTAGAGGTCCTGAAGTGTTTCTTAGCAGGAAAAACTGCGAAAACGCACTAAGCGGTTCCCTCCTTTGTCAGGGTATAAGCCTACACGGGGCCTGCGATGGTTCCTCTAACAACTTATCCTGCCACCTGCAAGGTTCTCTGGCTGCGGTGATTAATCCACTTTCTGGACAACTTTCAAATGGAAGTTACATTATGTTGAACTTTCACAGCTGCTGTGGCATGTTGACAGGTTTACCATATCTAGTAACTGTGTCAGCCAGGGTCACTTGCTGTATGCAAGTATTGTTTCCAAAAACTAAGACAGACTGGGAGTCGCAGTTTGGGCCTTCACTGAACATCTCTTTTATACGAATTGATATTTTAAGCAGAATGAAAGCCCTTCTTTTACAGAAAACTGTGCCACTGACCTCGGCCAAAGAAACTCATGATCTGCAAGTCTCAAGGTCTTCTGCAGAGATACATGCCCTCTTAACTAGAAATTACCCTATACATTTCTCTGGAATGTTAAGCCGTATCTTAAACATGTTTGATACGGTGGTATTGTACATGTATTTAAGACAGTATTTTCTGGACTGTTAGCACCTTTTGAAGCAGTCCTAGGAATATTTCCATACTTCGTGCACTTTGTGTTTGGAGGATTGCCTCTCATTTTTGGACTCACTGCAGGGATACTATTTTTGCTCCTACGGCTGCGATATGGTAAGTCAATCCACAAGGGACACCCAGTTCACTGTGGAGACCAATCTACTGGCATGAAGTGTTGTGAGCGCATCATCAAAATTTTGGGACTACCTCGTCTAAGAGAATTGAATACCACATGGTTTCTATCATTCAGACCAATTTGGCAAGATTGCATCTTTCCTGTTCTACGCTGCCTGCTATGTGGAGAAGAATGCGTGCTGGACACATGTCTGACACTCCCATCAATCATGCCAACAGATGTTGATACTTTGCTTGAACCAGTAACGGCCCATGCACTGTGTTGTCCCCAGCGGCTACCAATTCTGATGACGGCATTCATTGAGTTCACACAGACGCAAAATGCTACTGCTGAGGTACCTGAAACGACAGGAACACAGGTACCTACCAATTCCAACATTGCTAATGCGACCAATGCTGACGGCGATGCTTCACATCTATATGCGGTTGATCGTCTTAAACAGGTAATCCAAATTTCACCTACAAATCACAGGCAGTGAGATGCCAGAATATTTAGTAGACACATTTTTTACAGACTTAGAAGATTTGATGTTTTCTCCAAACAATAACACTGACTTTTGATTTGGCCCACAGTGTTCTGAGAGACTCTGAATTCAACCTTCCTTTTTTCTAAAAACAAAGTTCTAACTTTGGAACTCTTTTTTCTATGATCATTATTTTTCCAAATTAGTATTTTTCGTTTTTGGCTCAAAGTAATCTGCTTAAAGTAGAATGATTCATAGAGAACTAGAATTCTTTGAGAAACTCCAGAGACAATATTTTACCTCGTCTCATACCAACAGTTATATGTATTCTGACATGAAATGGTTTTGACACCTTTTCTTTTCTGTATTTACGAGCCATCTCATTAATGTATTTTCATGATTCATTCAGATAGCATTACAAATGTCAACTATATGCTTGGAATTAAACATTGCTTTAAATGCGTACAGCACAAATGCTCCTTTCATGTACAATCAGGACCTTTGCATTTTTATGTATTCTTGGTGGGTTTTAAACACTTATTGTATAGAGAGTATTTAGATATGTTTATTCATGTTTAGAACTTAGTGTTTAGTAGAAGTCGTACATAAGAAAGTGGAGTGGGTGTTGTATGGCTTTTTAGATTCCGTATGGATTTTTCCGATTCATACCCTTATATAGGTACAATTCACGTTGCCCTTATATAGACATAGAAATCAAGCCCTTATTTAGGCATAGGCCATGTAGACCAAACACAGGCATGACTACTTCCATCCGTTCACCAAACGTCACAACGATTTCTTGGAAAACCAGCTTAAGCCGTTAGGGACTTCCCCTTGCTTGAATATTGATTTCGCCAAGAACTCAGTTAATTTTACAATGAACATCTATTCCTTAGGGGTTCATTCATGACGTTCATATGCCCAACTTTACGTCAAACATGGCCTTCCTAAACACCTTCCAGGTATAAATATACCTTCACTTGCTATGGCAAAGCACGGTGGTTCTGAGCAGTTTGATGACCTACTTGCCCGATGCAGCTCGCTACATCAAGTGCCGAAGGAAGCCGACTCTCCAGCTGACGCACTGATCAGGAAGCTGCCCTCCTCTGCTGGAAATCCAGCTCCAGTGTTTCTGACTTCCCTTGCGGGGTATTGGGAAATCGAGTCCTGAGACAGAGATACCAGACCTCTTTCATTCCAAGGTATGGAGCTGATTAGAACCTAGAGAAACCTTTGGTAGATTCCTGGCAAAAACTAAACCTATGCTAAAGACCATACTTACTTCTTCCATCGTACTAGACTTAGGTTAGGTACATTGGGGTAGGTGTATTTTAGAAGCACCAGTTGTGATTTATGTATGTATTTTTATATGGCTTAGAAACCATACAATGCTAGTACAGTATTATTTTATAATACTATTCTCGCTGTATGCATTATACTTTGCATTCTGTCTAACGATTGTAGCAGTTCACCTCTCTTGCTTGAGAAAGAAGACTGTTCAATAAACCTTTTATTGAAAACAGCCGTCTCACTATTTCTCTGCAAAACTCTGTAGAAACTAAGACTAAGCATGCACTATTGACTGAGTGAAATTGTTTCCACGACTCTGAAGATAGTTATTCCAGTCCTAGGGAAACAAAGTTGTCATGTTTATGCGATTGTCAGAAACTAATCCCTTCTTGTGTATTCGAGAAAGTTTCTAGTGACCTCTGAGCTAGCTGGCACTCACAATTAAGTTTAGTATATTCAATAGAGACCTACTGACATAAGTCCTACGTCATATCTATAAGATATACTATTCCAATGCGCAGAGCCTATTGGGAATATAGGAACTACACTAAATGGCGCCCAACGTTTGGTAAGGCACTAATTTAACGCTAGATACTAAAGTAACTCAGTCGTGCTTTTCACAGAGACCCCTTTTTCCGTAAATACTCCAATAGACGTCTGGAGTGGGTAAAAGGAAAATATCCGCCATAGCTGAGTAGGACGAAAAATACTATGTATTAGCTTTTTGGTTTGTTCAATGTTGAAGGATACAGTGTTCCAAAATATTGTACACCTTATCTTTGTTTCCTTGAAACATGCTCTGCAAACTTTCAGTCAACAAAATGTCGAATAATGGCAACAACACCGAAAACGGTGGAGCTTCAGCTGATCCAGCCGATGCGGCTCTTAACTTTTTTCTTTGTCAATTTTTAAGCGGTTGTCAGAAACGAATCCCTTCTTGTGTATTCGAGAACGTTTCTAGTGACCTCTGAGCTAGCTGGCACTCACAATTAAGTTTAGTATCTTCGATAGAGACCTACTGACATAAGTCCTACATCATATATATGGGATATACTATTCCAATGCGCAGAGCCTATTGGGAATATAGGAACAACACTACAACAGGGGGTCCAGCTTCACTGTGAAATACCAAACTTTCACAGATTGCCCAACTGCTCCTCTAGGGCCCCCTCCCCACACAATCACAATACACATGCGAGATGTCTGGAGTCGTCCTTGCTGGTCTAGGCATGTTGGTATTCCTGGGGGTGCAGGGGTGGGGGAAGGGACAGAGTGGGGAAGGCACAGCAGCCAGGCCACCAATTAGGGCTCACAGTGTCAGGGGCAGGGCAGTACCTCTGTTAAGTACCAGCCATTCCCTTTCTGCATTTTGTTGCTAGGTGACAGAAGGCCCCTTAGTTTCCAGGACCTGGCGGATACAGGTAAGGCGAGGTGGGTGAGGGGAGGAAGGGGTATCCAGATCGACTGGCTTTTTTTAAACTTTTGCATCACCCATTTTTTCTAATGGAAATGTGTATTTAAGATGAATGTAGAACTGCAGGTGCAGGGCAGTGTTTTACAAATGCCTCGTTGCTGCTTCGAAGGCCATGGGGAGGGGGCCCCCTTTCCCTTGGCCTCTAAGCACTACAATACACTGCAAGGTTCAGGTGTCGGGCCCCCTTCCCTAGGCCTTGTAGCCAGTACTCCCTCTTTCCTTTATTTGTTCCCCTGTGAAATGAATCCAAAAAATAAAAACACTTTTGCTGGAAAGGTCATATTTTTTCTGACATTTTTAACTTCCATAGTGCAGCCTTGGGATGGAGAGAAATAAAAGGTTCAAAATGTAAACGATAACAAAAGCAAGACCGAGTGGGTCGAAAAGGGGCTAGATTGATTTTATTCACACCCAAAACCCATTAGTGCCACCTTACAGAGTTTGCCAGTGAAGCACTACTTTTGTTTTCTTGTCTTTCTCTGAACAGCATTGTTTCCCCCGGGTGGGGACGTGCACCATTCCTGGATGTACTGCAATACCTGCTTCATGGGCGGATTGGAAAACAAAATGCATACCGCGGCTCTGTATTCACTAATGTGGTCTTTTTAAATCATATTGCTTACGTTTTGTAAGGATATAAGCAATGGACATTGAAACTGATCCCTTCCGGCCCCGTAGTCATGGCCTTAACTTTTCATGCAAAAGCACTCATTGATTTCTGAATAATAAGAGCAAAAGTGTTAAGGTAACCATGTTGTTCCTGCTTACATTTAACATTTTTACTTAATCTTACATTCCTTATGAGTGTTTGCTTTTTCCAGGATGTTGTCATTTTTTTAGGCAGCATATTGCTCTTGTCTGGTGCCTAATTTGAATTGAGTCACCTCCAGGTGTTTATAGCGGGCGCAATTGGGTTGTAGTTGAAGGCAGTGCGAGTTTCTCTCAGTGGGGCAGTATGGTGTTCAGTGGGGGAGAGGATGTGGCGCTATGGTCGGAGCTGCCAAATTTGGAACTGGGGAACCAAGTTCAGCCTTCATGACCAGTCCACCAGACCACTCTCCTGAGAGAGCACATGTTCATGCTAGACCTTAGAAGGCCCTGAAAGACCTTAGAAGAATGGTGTCTTAGCACCAGTATGTGGACCTTAGCGGTGGCAAGTGTGGGTTAACCTTGAAGGCCTGCCCACTACAACCCCAATTGAAGCTCACCGCGAGTCTTTTGGGCAGGCCTATGAAGCAGCACTCCCTAGAGCAACAGTTACTCTGTCATTGAGGTCACAGGACCCTTGAGTAGAAAGGCTGTAGGGCGGTGCGACCAATGAGATTGCACTGAGTGCTGACTTCGGGTGGGGGCGTCATGTTTGCGTGTATATTAAATTTCTAAAAGCACTTGCTGCCTCCTTCCTGGCCTCCAGCAATTTTCGGCGACAATAAAAATGTTATGATAACTCCGATGATTAATGTTCTTCCTAGAGAGAGAGATGGAGTTTTGACAAGTGGAAGTTTTGACTTGTGGAAAGTTAACGCAGAGGGTTAATGTGCCTGCTGCAAAGAACATGTACCATGCAGATCACTAAGTTCACATAATGTAAATAGACCAGTGGGTTACTGCTTTTGTCAGAGAGATCCTATTGTTACTTGCAGTTTATAAGTCAAAATCCTAACATAGAACAATGAGCTATTAACTGTCATCTAAGAGCTGCATGCAAACTGAAAGGTATAAATTACAGCGTTATGGTTTTGCCCCCAGTCTTTGATTATCCTAATGGTACAAAAAGGGTTCATTTGGGCAGAAATCAATTCTGGTTATTAAAGAGAACCCCCAACCATGGTATTACATTCTAAATTCAGAGTGTATGTGTCTCCAGATCAGTCACTATCAAACTATACTGCCTACTAGTATGATTGTCATGTGACTCCTAGTCTTTTGTCTTATGTAACATAGCCTTTTGTGATTTACACATGTATGATTAATTGTCTGTATGCAATGTGTGATATAAAGTTCTCTGAAACCCTACATTGGTATCAGTGGCGCTGTAAATCAAATTAAATGCATCTGAGCGAGAATGTGGTTATAGAGACTTGACAGAACCCCCAGAATATAGCGGCATGGATTGGCAAATTTAGCGGCACAAAAATGGAAATTTAGCGGCATTTAGCGGCATTTTATTTTGGGTTTTTTGCAACACCAAACACAGATATCTAACACGCGATAAGCTGGAGGGTCTGATTTTCTTAGGTGGATGGGTCATTATGCTCTCAGCATCTTTTAAACCTCGGAGAATTGCCTTGTGCAACGAATATCATTGATCCTTATTTCACAAAGGTGCCCTATTTATTTGAACCCAAACTGGTGTTGTGTCTGGAAAAGGTCATCTTTGACGTACTTTTATCCCTAAGTTGTCAGAGTAGTGAGTGCAGAGTAGTGAGTGCAGAGTGGTGGGTGCATAGTAGTGAGTGCAGAGTAGTGAGTGCAGAGTGCAGAGTAGTGAGTGCAGAGTAGTGAGTGCAGAGTGAGTGTGCAGAGTGAGTGTGCAGAGCAGTGAGTGCAGGTGCAGAGTGGTGTGTGCTGCTGAGTGCAGAGTGCTGTGTATTGGCAATGTAAATGACAATGCCATTTATTTATGATTTAAAGAAAAAAAAGAAATGTCATGAGCAAAGCCAATAGCTCTACCTTTAATGATGCCGAGACCATTGCATTGTAAATGCTTGTTCTAAAGTGGATGGCCGCTGAACACAGAAGGTGAGCATCACAGAGCTACATGCTGTAAATAACACACCCCATAGATGTCGGAATGACTGAAAAGACATTGAATGAAAACGATTACTATTAACAGACAGCCCCCTAGCCATGGATTTTGGTTCCTCTTCGCATTGGAATTCGCTTCTGCTCGAGCACAGCATGACAAACCTAAATAAATGTAAGGACGTAATGCATTGTAGTATGACTAAACTGCGATCCTTGGCGAAATTAGATTGCAATGGGCCCTAATACAAACAAACGAAAATAGGCCGCTATCCCCCGAGTGAGTTGTAAAAGCAAGGGCGCCATATTTGATCTTCAGTGGGCATTCCACAACCTGGGGTCCCGGCGCCACTGCCCCTGCTGCATCATTTATATCCCTCCACCACCCCTTATTGAGATGTAATAATAAATGGTGCTGGATATTGTATCGTTTTCTTATTCGCTGGTGGGATAGATAGCATCGTCTCTCTGAACGGCTACCCTGTCCTTCGTCGTGTTTGCAGCCGCCCTTTGTCTTGCTCGGTTCCTGCTGTCTCTCGCTCTGCATTGTAGCCCGGTGCGGAGTACACAGAAGTGTTTACTCCAGTGATTGTTCGTCTGTATTGGTGAACAGGTGGACAGATTAGCACCCAAATGAGGGTGTTACCCCCAACACCGACACATCAAATGCGTTTCAGCAACAGTCAGTCAGCGGGGCGCCCGCAGATCACCTCACCACAGGATGGCGGATGAATGACAGAGGACGTTTCACAAAGGGTCGCGCTCTCACACCTTTTAGCTCGCCCTACAGCTGGGGAATGGAAAATGGGTGCGCATGGGGCTGGATTATAAGGCTGAAACGGCAGAAACGGCAAATTTCACGGGCTTTGCCCAAATATCGCGGCATTTCAACAGATCGGCCGATTTCACGATTTTTTTGCAAATCGCGAAATCGCGATAAGCTGGAGGGTCTGACTTGAGAGGCACTGTTAAAGGGTGGTAGTGAGGGAATCCGTGGCAGAGCGAGTCATTCGGGGCACCAACATTGTCGCACAGGGCTCCACCAGCACTAAAGGCGGCCACTTCTACTTCGTACAGTTCTACCACCAAATCAAAAACGTTGATTTGAAAACCCCTTGCATCTGAAGCATACCTTCAATTCAATGTATGATTTAGCATTGGTCTCGGTTGTTCTAAGTCTTTTTTTATTTATGTACAATCTTTATTTGTTTGCAATGGTGTCTTGTAACTTTGTACTATATGAGTTGTGTTTTTGCACTTAACATAATTCTGGCGAGTATAGAGCCCACACACAAAAAAGATTGTCCTACGTCTCTTAGCATGTGCGTGTGGGATACTGGCGAGAGGATTTACGTTAAAACAAATTACGAAGTATTAATGTTATCCTAAGGTAGCACAATAATGGCACAGAAAGATAAGGGAGCCTTTGAAATGTGCAATTTTATCCATGGTGTGAGAGGTTTTCTCTTTTGCCATTTTATATTTTGAATGATCCCGCCCCTCATTACCTCAACAGGATCTCCCCCCTTTATGAGGCAGAACTTGAAATTGTATCATGCGCTCATCTGGAAACAATCAGTTAACGAGGAGTAAATAATATACATCTTTGCGAGACCTGCACATTGCTTTTCCATCCAATGTGACAAATGTAATCCATTCAATACAGTTTTTAAATATATGGACTTATTTCATTTGTATACTTATCTTTTTGTCCATGTTAATGATATCCACGTTAGGTCTCGTCAGGGATGCCAAATAAGATCAATAGTCCTGCAATGTCACTTTCCGTGATGTCACTTCTTGTGATGTTACCAAGGGTGGCTCCTCCACTATGGCGGAGGAGTGTCGCACCACTGCTTTCTCACAGTGCGAGAAGCAGAAACACAAAATGCTAAAACTACCATTTTATGTTTCTGCTTCTCGCACTGCGAGAAAGCAGAAGTGTTTGGTTAGGGACAGGCAGGTCTGCTTTAGCGCAGGGTAGGAGTGCCTTGCCCACTGCTCAGGGCTCTGACTGTTTGGTCGGCCCTCTTGGGCAACCAAACCAGTCATGCGCACTCTGGCCTTTCAATGTATGTATAGGTACGCGAAGCCTACCTGCAGTGTGCACTGTATCGAGAGAAATCCTTTCTCTGTTTTTTTAAACCAATGCAAAGAATAATTAATCAAAACAAAACATAATTTTTCAAGAATTCAAGATATTTGCAAATTTATTGTTTTGCAATCAAGTGATCAAACACTTTACTGATTCAAGCATCAATATTACCTATGATACATAGTTGCTGACAATTTATACATATAACTGAATCTAATGACAATACATATCATGTCAAAAGCTTCCTAGAATCACATTATTATCCATTTCATGTGTTACATGGAGAAACATAATGATAACTAAGTTTGTGAAGAAGCGTTGCCCAATGCATTTCGGGAAAACCTGTTCCCTTCTTCAGGGGCGCATACCTGGAAAAAAACATAAATGCATGAAGGTGATCTTTTGAACATACATGTTATAAAAATCTAGTAGAAACATTTTGAGGGACCAAAACGAAAATATGAGATAATACTGGGCAGTAGTAAACCATGGTACAACTATTCTTGCACAAGAATAGCTCCTAAGTAGTTAAATAATCCATTGCATCTCACAAAACGTTATCAAACACATAGATCATACTGATTGATAAGATATACAAATTACTTTCCTTGATCACAAACAAAGGTATATAATGAGAAAGTTGGAAGAATAAGAAAAAATTACAACCCTTTGAATCTGTTATAACAATACTAGTGGAGGAAAATCACAAGATACCATAAATCACAAGCATGTGATGTTTAATAAAACACCTATCATAGCTATACTGAATATAACATGATTGTTCTTTTCGGTGCATCGGAAAAAATAATATACATGAACCACGTTGATCGTCATGGAATGATACTAATGTTTTAAAAATGTTATATGATGCTATTTCAAAACCCACCACTGAAACTAAAGTATATGGACAACCAGGGCATATATGCAGGTAGATAAATCTGAATAGTCATGAACTAAGTAGTACGGGTTGCATACCTTGTAGCTACTTCCAAATGCTAGCTTCTGATATGAAGGGGTTGTACGGGGTAACACAGCGCAATCTAGAAAAACAGTAACGGAAAAGCCAAGATATAACCAACAACTTAGATGCGGCATTATCACTGGTTGGGATCAGTGCAAACTGAACGAAAGCGCGAGATCTCAGGTGGATAACGATACTAAACATAACAAGTACTGCGGTAAAAAATGCAACATATTCAAAAACAGTACTAGTGCCTGATCATAACACGTGCTATGTCTGGAAGAAATATGGGAGTCAAAGTACCTGGATGATTATCTAATCTACTCGATACTGGAAATATGGTGTGTCAGCTTCAGCGTTTCCGATATGTAACCGTTTCAGTTATCCGCAATAGCTAAAAAGACAAGACCGTGGTGAAACTTAAATGAGAACTTCATACCGAATGTGTTTCTGCGTGTAAATACCAGTGGCTATGCACATAAAATCTTACCAGCGGCTGTTGGATGCTACTTCTAAACTCTAAGATACTCAACACGAGTGGAAAATGCTGCGGAAGGATACCATACAGCCTTAAATAGAGTCCCTGAACTACTTTACGGCAAGAATTATGGGATATGTAGTTGAACAAGAATGTTCTCAAAAACGATAGTTCGTTGTTGGTTATACAACATACACAAAGTTATTTGACTATTTTACCTGAATAATAATAAAAAAGACTTGAGCTAACCTGTGCAGATATATCTGTGCGTGACGTGTGTTTACATAAAAACAAGTGTCCGAATCTTTAGCTAACTAGAGTACTAAGAATAAATCCATGTATGGAATTTCCCGATTATCTCGATGCAAAGCTATTGGGCGGTATGAAGTTAATGAAGAACAAAATATCCACAGTAATACCATCTAGTAAAATAAATATTTGACAAAATTGCATTTAAATCTAGTGACTATGATGGGTTTATCATCGGGTAAACATAAAAACTGGACCCATATCTTCAAAAAACAGATACCATAGTATAAATAGATGTCATATTAATAGACATAATGCACTTTATAACCTCTACCTAAGGTAGTTACAATCTGATGATTGATAGTAGGTAATTCATGAAACAAACTTCACAATACTTATATAGATACTCGACTAATGACCAAAACTACTGGTATAATGATATATAGGGATTGAGTATCTATGTAATTTCTGTGATATCCTCATGTGTCAAGGAAAGTTGCTAACATGTGTACAAGTATATCATGCTGGATGCATGTTGTGCACATTGTGAGGAAAGCTTACGTTTGATTATAAAGTATGAAATGTTGACTGTGCAAGATAACGAGATGCCAAGTAGGGGTATCCGGAAAAACGATCCCCATGAATGTGAGTTTATAGGAAACAACTGTAATCCACTCTGTCATTGAGTCCATTCGGTATCAGAGTATTAAGATGTTCAATCCAAAACAGTTCCCTCTGGAGAAGTTTAGCATTATTATCACAACCTTCATGTTCTGCCACTACTTCGATGATCTGTGCTCTGAGTTGATCAATGTTGTGTTTAGCTTCAATCCAGTGGATAGCAACTGCTGTGGTTCTGCTTTGACATCTAAAATTACTTTTGTGCTCTGTGAGCCTTGTCTTCAGTTTACGTTCAGTTTTACCTATATACAACTTGCCACACGGGCATTTCAAGCAGTAAACAATGTTAGTGGTATTACAATCGCCAGAGTGGCGTAACTGTATTTTTTTACCAGATGTGGGATGTACAATGTAATTGACAGTTATTATATTGTTGCAATGAATACAGTTCAAACAGCGCAAGGTTCCTTTATATTCATTAACAGTGTTCTTCCTGTTCGGGGTTCTAATAATATCCATCAAGTTTCCACCCCTAGTATAGGCAAAAATAGGTTTCTCCCAAAAAATCCCATTAAAATCACTTTCACATTGTAATAGTTCCCATCTTTTCAGAATGATTTTTTTGATTCTGGAAGAGGCAGTAAAGTATTTTGATACAAATGTAATACCTTGTTTCTGTGCTCTAGGCGTGGGATTCAACAAGGTTTGTCTGTCTACGATCGCCAATCTATCAATCGTTTGATCCAATATCTCAGGAGGATAGCTAAAGTTCCTTATAATAGATTAGGTTGAGTGCTCCTCTGCTCCCTCATTCTTTGCAATCTGGCCTTTCTCCATGTAGGCTGCAATGAACCCTACATGGAGAAAATGACCTCTCCATAGGCGCCTGGCTGCTCGGCGTCCTGACCAATCACAATGCTGCCATTGCAGTGTTGTGATTGGCTTAGGGGAGGGAGGCTGCCTGCTTCTTGTTCCTGCCAGAGGCAGGAACGCAGGTCAGGAGCAGAGACAATGCGAGACCTAGGAAGGTAAGTATATTTTATTTTTAAATTACCCTCCCCGCACGCGAACCCCCCGCATGACCCCCTCACTAGCATGGAAGCCGTCGCCAAATGGATGAAAAACAGCTGCCTACAACTAAACACCAACAAAACAGAAGTACTCATCATGGGCCCAAACCACGACGCCTGGAGCGACACCTGGTGGCCCACCGCCCTCGGAAACCCGCTAACCCCCACAGACCACGCACACAACCTGGGAATCATCCTGGACTCCGAGCTCAAAATGGACCGCCAGATCAACTCTGTCTCATCTTCCTGCTTCCACACCCTCCACCTCCTTCGTAAGACCTACAAATGGATCCCCCTCGAACACCAAAAGACAGTCACTCACGCCCTGGTCACCAGCAGACTTGACTATGGCAACGCACTCTACGCCGGAATAAACAAAAACCTCATCCGCAAGCTACAGAACATCCAGAACGCCGCCGCAAGACTGGTCCTCAACCTGCCAAAACACTGCCACGTCTCCCAGCACCTGCGCACACTCCACTGGCTCCCCGTCGAGGCGAGAATCACCTTTAAGATGCTCACCCACGCACACAAGGCCCTCCACGGCACCGGACCAGCATACCTGAACAGCCGGCTCAAATTCCACGCACCCCAAAGGACCCTACGATCAGCCCAGCTCTCCTACGCCGAGGTCCCCCACACCAGAAAGACCGGATCGGGAGGCCGCTCCTTCTCCTTCCTCGCCGCCAAAGCATGGAACGCCCTTCCACTCCACCTCAGACAGACAACATCGCTCCCCATCTTCGCAAGAAACCTCAAAACCTGGCTCTTCGACAGACCTCCTCCTTGATGGAATGGAACCTGCACCCCCCACCCCCACCCCTAGCGCCTTGAGACACTTACGGGTGAGGAGTTGCGATTTAACAAACTCCTGCTTGATTGATTGACCCGTGAGTCATGCCGGCCGCGACTGAATGTTTCATGTATATTAGAGGGGCCTTACATCTTCCCTTTTGCCCGGGGACCCAGAAGTTCTAGGACCGGCCCTGGAGAGGGTGATATGCCATTAAATACTATCGTGGACATTGCTATTGGTTATTGAGGTCACATGTATTTATGACACCTTTATGTACTCAAGGGCAGTGGTTAATTTGTAAAAAAAACATAAGTGCTGGAGCTCTCGTTAAGAGGCAGCTTGCACCAGCCCATTTCTCCTGTTAGCGCTGCCTAAACAGAACCAACTACTAACCGTGAAAGTGGGGAGAGAATGTGGTGTAATGGCCAGAGCTACCAACTTTGGAGCTGGGGAACCAGGTTTGAGTCTCGGTGTTGGCTTAACATCCTGTGATTATGGGCAGATCACTTGATTTCCTTGTAAATTAATGTGTCCTTAACTGGCGCTCTTGAAAAGTGCTGGTGCTAAGCACTGTAAACCACTGGTTCAAATTAAGCACTGCCAGGGAAGTTGTTTTAGACTAGCTGCTGGGAAAAATCAGTAAAGAAAGTGAAGCCTCTGGTCCTGCTATAGAATCAATCGAAACAGCCACCCCAAGTGCAGAGGACTACAACTCCCAGCATGCAAATGGCAGTGGTCCAACATGAAAAAGAGAGCTCATAAAGCAGCGGAACTCCCAAACGAGAGGGCACAAGTCCCACAGGCAATATTACGCGAGCTCCAAGGCCACCTAGAAGGCATGGAGGTTACAACCAGGGCTGGAAAACTCCTCCCGCCCCTCTCTCAGCCTCAAAATAAGAAAGTATTCTGAAGAGTCAGGCAGTCTCCAAATAACCAGACAGGTGCAAGGGAGGCGAATACAATCCTCCTCCTATTGGAGGGAAACGAAGGCCTTGTATCGAGGGATGCACTCTGATTGGAGCAAGGGCTGTCACTACTCATCTTCACTTCTATTCATTTCATTGGCTACCTTGCACTTCCGACCGTGTTCACTATTATTGGTTTATTCATCCGTCATTTTACTAAAAGGACATTTTTGATTGGCAAAGTAGGAATCGGAAGGCCTCGTTTCCATGGGGAAGCTTGTCGCAGCGCTCTGATTGGCTAATTGTGATGAGCAACTCCCATCGCTCTTGGTTCGTGTCTTTGAGGTGCAGGCAGCGTTTCGTCCTTCCTGTCCGCTCCGTGTTGCTCAACTATTAGTAGTGTTCGCGAGGGCGGTAGGAACGGATTCGGTCGTGACGTAGTTTCCGCGAGGCGGCGACTGCAGAAATGAAGCACTATGAGGTGAGTAGCCGCAATAAACGTAATCAACTGCCAGGGCGCAGGTGCTTGGTCGCGCATGCGCTGCAGGATTTTGCGGGGGCTTTAGCTTGAACCTCTGACAGCTTTGGACAAAAAAGTTACTTGCACCAACTGCTGGACAAAAAATGTTGCTTCTCTTAACTCTTGATATTACAACCCGTGTCTAGGTAGAGCACTCTATCATTGAAAAGGAACGACCCTCCTTATTTCTTGACTCCAACCATGTAGTTCTTAATTTGACACCTAAACTCCGATCTGACCTTAAATACCTCTCGTTTACGGCATGCTCTACAGTTTGTTTTGGATGCAGGGATACCCACAGGGCGTTGAAGTAGGTGGTTTAGGGCGCTAAAACACTGAGCTTGCAATACGTTGGTGACATTGACCATTCTAAACCTTGTCTGGTGTGAAAAAATGTCTTTAGACCATGGAAATACATTGTAGTAAGTAAGATCGGGTCCTCCATTGATTTCATGAGATGTAGAAAGAGACGTGCACGGTGGCAAGTGACATTGTTTTGCTTGGTCTCAACCATGTAGTGTTGCAAGTGAAGATGCTGGGAGAAGTAGGTCTTTCAGTGTCCAGTCAGTGCAGCTCGTTTGACATGGTCACGTAATTCTTGCCCAGCATGCACAGTCAGTGGCATAACGAAACTTGAGGGGGGCCCCCTGCGAAGTACATGGAGGAGGCCCGCCCGACCTACCACTTTGCCCCACCACCCAGAAATCTGATGTATTTTGATTTGAAACCTCCAACATTTAATGAAATGCCTCTATATTGTCTTGCTCAAAGTTTTAACCTCATGCGCGCTAGCGGAATTCCGCTCCTGCGCTGAGATTTTTAAAAACGCATGTTACGTGACAAGCTGGGCTCGTCATCAGCGTGCGAGGAGGCTACGCCATGACGAGCCCAGCTCGTCATCAGCCTGGAAGGGGTTAATGAGAAAGTGGGAAACACTCTTAACATATAAAACTACGTCATTTGTAACATTGTCAAGAGCAGATTATTTAACTGAGACAGTAATCAGAACAATACCAAGGTGCGGTCCGGTTGTCTCAGGAACTGTCTATAGCTGAACAACAAAGAACAACTCTTTAGGATCTGAATTAGAATTTATATTGATGGACAATAACTTAAAACTGTCACAGCAGCTCTACAGAAACGAAGGTCATCAATAATGCCAACTTAGAGCCCATGCCTTAAAATGTCTCTGGCATCGGCCCAAAATTGGTTGTAACAATCTCCCATCCAGTAATGCCACCTTAATAAAAGGCAGCAATCATGGCCTGGGGAAAACCAAGGCAGCCCTAGCAAGAGGCCGCCTAGACATACTGAGGCGGGTGTCCACTCTGATGTACCTAGTAGCAGCAAGCAACCCCCAAAAAAGCAGCAGTGCCATCACAACCCCGATTGGTACGCCACCTAACCCTCCTTCCTTTGCAGCGACCAGAGTTACTAGACCCTCCATTAAAAAAACATCAATCAATCCAATGCCCTTGCAGGACTACATGCATGCTAGACTGGGCTGTATGTAAAATGATTGCATGGAAAAGGCCTTGCCTACGAAAGCTTGGTATATCGTAAAAAATACAGGCCAGCTGCAGAGGCCGTTGTCAGGTCTTTAAAAAGCTTTAGAGTGCAAATTAAAAACATGATGTCTCTTGTGGCTCAAGTCGGGCTACAGCACTGTGTGTGATTAAGACACTGCTTTAGAGCAGCAAACACATTTTAAATGGGTCATCCATTTTAATATCTCTTAACATTTGTTGTTTATACCCAAGAAAGTACACCAGGGGCAAAAAAATGTATTCCCCAACCCAACTGCTGCCATCCCAGTTGTTGAACAGCAATATTAAGAAGTCCTTTAAATGGAAAAAATTTACTTTTGGTACTCATTAAATTGAGCTGGGGTGTAGCTAGTGGGCGGGGGCGAGACATAATGATGCAAATACATTTCTATGGAGTATTCATTTTGCCCTTGCATTTCCCTTGCTAGTACTTCTCATATAGGCAGATTAACAGTTTTTAAATTAATACAGTCACGCCATCAACAGCACTATTCAGGCTAATAATCAGTATGGCTCAGAACAAAAGAGACTTTGGAATAGCCGCATTAATAATGAGTACAACGCCTGTTGCAGGACACATTAAATGTGAGAAAAGTATCAATATAAACAAAACGTGTTAAACTCATTACACAAAATAAAGGCCTAACACAATATGTTAAGGTTTCCTTGTTTGGTAATATTTGCAGCTTCTTACTGTTTTACTGTTCCAACTTAGTTACCTTTGGCACAATACTTACATATGTACAGAAAAAAGCAGACACGCACACACAAAAGCATTCCATGCATTTATTTAAAACCACCTCCTGAGAGGGTCTGGAATCTCTTCCTCACTGAGCTCGCTTTCTCTCTCATACTCAAACATACAAAGAGTAGGCAAACACACACACACACAATCAGACAAATACACACCAAAAAAGGTTAATTTGGGATTATTCCTGTGTTACTGCACAGCAAGCAACCGTGTGAATGGATTGACAGAGCAGGGCCTAAATGGGCCCTACTCTATCAAACCGAGCAGGACCTGAAATTTCCAACACTCAGGTATCTCTTGCAAACAGGAATGAGCCGCTGCTGAATGGTTAAGCAGTCGCTCAGCTAAGAACTAGAGAGGTGCTTGGCTGTCAGAGTGCCCTACGGATCTACTCCACTCCGACTGCCTCAAGCTCAGCTGCAATAGCACCAATTAGCTTACCTTCAATGAGTAAACGGTACTCTACATGGTAGTGGAGAGGTGCCGCTAATCTGATCGGAAAAAATAAGAAGTACTGATACTCAATATCTGTGAGTACCAGCCCATTTAAAGCACTGATAATGATAACTTATGGTAAAGCCTGCAGTCAAATGAAAGTGCTGTCAGTAAAGCATGGCACATAAGGCTTTGCTGCGCTGTGGAGAGAGAATGGAGCCGCCATCTGCCGTTGGAAATTAAAGCACGGGCACAGGATAAACACTCTCAGAACCGTTTTGGTCACCAAACTCATGGAACAGCGGCAGCACGCGAGACAGTGGGTCAGACGCAGGCCAAGGGGAGATATGTCAAAAAGTACAATCACCAGTATGTTAGAAGAAGAATAATGAGGCCATATTTTTTAAGCGCACTAAATACAACGCAGAGGTTGTTAAGCTCCCAGTCTCTGACGTAGGATAAAACAGCTGACTGGCTCTACATTCAAATACTCCCAGGCTTTACCATCTTGTTAGATGTGATGAGCTGCACTTTCTGAATTCAGTAAAGTGAACAGTTTCCCTTGGGTGAGTAACTGAGTAGGGATGCCCAAATATTGGTCTTGGACACAAAGCTTCACTGAGCAAAAGCATAAACAATAACAATTTTGTATATAAAATGTAGAAATTTTATTCAGACGCACAATAAAAACAAGCCCGGCTTGCTTGAATCCAGTGGTGTGAAGAGCATGGGACTCACGTCTGAGCATACCCATCCCACTCGGGGTGACAAATGCAAAAACCACAGGTGATGGACAGAATGCAGAACAATGTCATACATTCACCCCAGTACAGAGATCTGGGCCTAAATCCATCGTTCTTTTGCACTCCACACCACCCCAGTTCAGACATGGCCATATGCAAATCAGTCTGACCCTGTGCCTCATGGGAACAGTCCAGCCCGAACTGTCAAGCCCTGCCTTCCCTGGACCGGAAACAAGCTTCCGAGGACCAGTTTCTGGCATTCCAGCCGTCTTCAGCCCAGCTTGCTGATGGGTATGCTCAGACGTGAGTCCCATGCACTCCACACCATTGGATTCAAGCAAGCCGAGCTGAAGACGGCTGGAATGCCAGAAACCGGTCCTCGGAAGCTTGTTTCCGGTCCAGGGAAGGCATGGCTTGGCAGTTCGTGCTGGACTGTTCCCATGAGGCACAGGGTCAGACTGATTTGCATATGGCCATGTCTGAAATGGGGTGGTGTGGAGTGCAAAAGAACGATGGATTTAGGCCCAGATCTCTGTACTGGGGTGAATGTATGACATTGTTTTGCATTCTGTCCATCAACTGTGGTTTTTGCGTGAATCATTCCTAGGCCGATATTTAACCTCACCCAACAAAAAAATTACCTCTCCACTCTTCATATTGTGGACTAAAGAGAGCTCCGCATCATATCTCTAATCCAATCAGGCATTAAGTAGTATAGTCTTTTTTTTTCTTTCTTTTAATGCATTTATTTTCAGAGATGCATTGCATGCTTATCATTTCACTATCACACATCATCTTCGCAAGCATTTACAAAGACTGTTTTATGAGAAATCCAGGTTACTGTGAGGTTTCGCTGCTGCTACCTACTAAAGTCTTGACTGAACCTGTAAAGGAGGAAGAGAAAAAGAAAAAAATTCAGTTTTTTTAAATTGGTTTTTCCAGATGTTACATCGATGCAGTATATTTTAATATTGTCAAGTACATTACATCAGAGCGCACAGCACACATCTCCACAAGGTGACCGTTCTAGTTACAGCAGTTTGAATAGAGTCTCTCTCTCTCCCATTAAAAGTTCAGTGGATGAATTAAAGGTCTTCAGCACGTTCCTGAGTGTTGGTCATGGACAATAAATTGATGCCATATATCTATGAGGCATGAAGTCACAAGCAGTTCTTCCGCATATACCTCTAATTGTGACTTACAATACACCATATCTTCAACTCAGTGTTGCAGTTTGGAGACCTATTTATTCCCCCATTCCATAACTTCTCTCCGTTTAGCAAGAAGTAAGGGTGTCACTATGAAACTTCGATCGGGTGGCTTCTGTGGCTTCACAAGACCTATATAGTCATAATTGGGGAGTATTGGGAATGGTGTTGAAGACCATGGTCTCCAAAGCATTTGTGACCTTAGTCCCGAACTGGTGATTCATTGGGCAAGGCCAAACCATATGTAAAAACTCTGCTTGACCCACAGTGCACACATCTGGCGTCGTCCATCAGCCCAAATTTATGAATTGCATCTGGGGTGTAATACATTTATTGTAGGAACTTAAAGTGGATAATGCGTAGGTTGCAGTTTGGGGTGAGCATACTCATGAGTGTGCAGCACAAGCCCCACTTCTCCTTGGTGAGGGTTGTATTCAATACCACATTCCATCTGTCCAGGGGATTATTCAAGTCTCTGTGGGTCTCTGCTTGAACTGCAGAGTATAGCTTAGTTATGAGACGTCCAGGTGATAGGGGTGGTAAGGAGTAGTTGTATTGTCTTGCCGTAAGCCTTCACCGTTTCTGTTATAATCATGACTCCTCTGCTTGCCTGATGTTCTGTGCACCTGATCAGTTCATGTGAATTTGAATGTGCCAGAAAGGTCTGACCAGCACAAATCAGGTTTAAATAGGGAAAACGATTTTTTATTCCAGTTCCATGACCAGACGTTAATGGCTATTTAACAACCCTGAACTCTGAAATGCTCAAAGACATGACTAACAGTCACAGTACCTCCTACTAGATATGAACTACATGAATTTTCCGAAACTTGAAAAGAACTTTGAAAAGTGTCGTAATTGTATGAAGTGGTGGAAAAGCAGGGAAGAAACCTGTCTCTTAGAGAGAAGGGGGGGTGGGCGCCCACCCCACCTGAGTGAGATGCTTAAATGGCATTGCTATTTCTCTGACCCATCTCTGCCGGACAATTTTTTTTAAGTAATAGACTTTATTGATATTTATGTGGAAAAACAAAACAGTTATTCCCGCGTTAATCTTCAACTGTGTCAGCACCACTCTGGACTCCATCTCCTCTTCTTCCATTCAGTTACATAACGCCCAACCTGTGATAGTTCACCATGTTCCCCAGATCCTGATGTGTTTCTGGGGGTATCACCTGGCCCTGTAGATAGGTTCCTCTTACTTGACACACCAGTCCAGCCCTGCTTGCCATTCCGCCAGTGGGAAGATCTGGGGATTTCAATTTGCCTGCTATGTCTCCATTTGACATAATTGTGACCAATCTCACTAAGCTACGTTCTCATTGGGCACTGCCAAGTTCATCTAGTATTACCAGCAAGCACACATTTGCTGATAGTTCTATTGGCCAACCCAGGACCTGGATCAGACGTCCCTCAATCAGTCTCCAGTATCTAGCAATTTTAGGACACTGCCAAACCACATGGAAGAAGTCTGCACCCAGACAATTACTGCAAACGCAGGTGACGGATTTTATCCGCATGGTATAGGCGATCGGGATTAAATAAAGCACAGGTAGGTAGTTCAACTGGATTAATCTGAGGAGAGAAGATATGGCACTCTCAAGGGGTCGTCCAAGCTTCCCACCATTAAGAGTCATCAAGGGGACCCATCCAATCCTCCCACTTCTATTTAAGAGTTATACATTTGTGAGGAGCATTAATTACCGGGGTATGATTTATCTGCGATATGCCTCCCCTCCCCAATTGGCCCATCAAAAACTTGGCTTGAAATGGGCTCTATTCATGTAAGTACTAAACAATGTAATAAACTTTCCGATTTTGCAAACTGTTGAGGAATAAAGCAGTTAAACATGTCCACTTCCTGTGGCGTTCTTCTGCCAGATGTACTACAGAGGGGGCAGTTAATTTTTCTGTCATCACAAACCAAAGCTCAATCACAAGAAAGGAAGAACTCCTGGATGGCTTATTTGCTTAAATGGGTTTTAAGGATTGAAATTTTGGAGGCTGCAGACTTTATAGATGTGGCTATGAAAAAATATGTTGTGCTTGTGCATATGAGCCCAAAATGTTTATTTTTCTTTTAATCTGATATGACATGTCAGTCAGTCAGTCAAAATACTTTAGTCGGTTCATAACAAAAACCAGAAAAGTATACATAGGTCCAAAAAGAGGGAAAAGACATTCAAATGCAATATGGCTAACTAACAATAGCGGCACATCGACTAAGGAAAGAATATTTAACAAAAACAATACAAATTAAGTAACAATTTCATAAGTGAGTTTAAAAAACATACACAATTCTTTTTAATTAAAAGTTCAATTTATAACACACTCTAAAAAGAATATTATCTAAGGCTAACTAATTTTTTCCTCAATCTCATTGCTATATTTAGAAAAGTGGCAACATTAAAAATTTCCCACATATTGGTTAACAGTTGGAGATATAATAGGGCAGGTTTCACTTGTTTGAACCCTTTGTCCTTTAGTAGGGGTACAATAATTTTTTTCCGTATATCCTTAAAAAACCCACAAAAGAACATAAAGTGAGCAGTGTCCATTACAGAGAGACCATCACAAGTGCATAGTTTCAAGTCTGTAACCTTGTTCCAACAAGGGCGCCCTGAAATAAGTAAATGAATTTTGTTTAGTCTAAACTTGGTTAGTAAATATCTGTGGTTTGCATTGTTAACAATCTTCAGATATAATTCTAGGTCATTTTCTGATGTTACAAGTAGCTGATGGGCTCTCACAGTTGGCTTGGTCAATTCAAAGCCCTCTCTGTCCATCTCTCTAAGCCGTTTAAAGGCTGACTTGACCCATTTTATATCTCCTTTAACCAGTTTAGATGGTTCTTCAAATATTTCTGGTCGCCCTAGTAAGACTGCAACCTTTCTGACATTGCTTAACCACGGGATAGATTGCCAATGTTCTAGTCTAAGACAATCCGCCAGGACCTCATGATTCACATCCACTTCTGGATTCAACCAGACCATAATCCACTTTAAAAGGGGCGCGATGGCGATCCGATCTTCTAGATATTCCACCCCACATTCTTGGTGAACTATAAAGCCTGGGGTCGATTGTGGTACAGATAAAATAGACTTTGAAAATGTGTCCTCTGCCACCTGTAACAGCTTAACGTTCTTAAAGCCCCATAGATCTGCGCCATACATTGCTATGGACACACATTTTGCGTCATAAACCTTTAACACTGCTTGTAACGGCTTCACCCCCAGTTTACGGGAAAAACCCAAAACAGCAGAGGTGGACCTATATGACATGTCGTACAGTCAGATGAAATCACTGAAAAGTGGAACAGTTTGAGAAACCCAGAGAAATGGGATTCACAGCTTTTGGCTTTGATGTGCTGGAGTGTACTACAGTAGGCCATTTTTACTTTAAAATTTACGCCTAACTTTCTAAAAGGTTGCTTATGGGAGCACCTACCCTCCTGTAAAAATGTATTTAATCCCTGTTAACACCTTGGCTGCTAAGGCAATTCCCCTCCTGTGCTGGAAATTGCTATTTGGCTTTATTCATGACGAGCTCAGCTCGTCATAAGCACAGCTCCGGTGTGCCTCATGACGAGCTGAGCTCGTCATGAGCAGGGAAGGGGTTAAGTACTGTCCCATACTACTGTCCTTAGGTGCTTTAGAATGTGTACATTCCTCCTCTCTTCATTCACCTATTCTAGCTGAAATTCACCATCCTTCGACACCGACACAATTTCTCATAAACACACAAACATTCACAAACCCATGCTTTACTTACTAAAATGCCACGCAAACAAATGATTGACGGAATGCTGAATAAATCAAGCATTCACCCGCCCCCCTCGTCCCCCCCCCCCCCGCGTCAAGAGATCTTGGTTAAATCCATTGTTCTTTTGCTCACTATGCCACCCCAGTTTGAACCCAGCCATATTCAAATCAATCTTGACCCTGCTCCTCATGTGAACAGTCCAGCCTGTACCGCCAAGTTAGGTCCTTCCTGGCCCGGAAACAAGCATCCTGGGACCGGTTTTCGGGTATCAACCCACATCAGCCAGGCAGGCTAGTGGTACAAGGAGCAAGAGATCCACATCTGGGCATAACCATCCCACTTAGGGCGAACAATACTGCAGAAACAAATGATGGATGGAATGCTGAACAAATCAAGCAACTTGTTTCCAGTCCAGGGAGTACCTGGCCTGGCAGATCGGACTGGACTATTCCCATGGGGACCACTGTCAACACTGGTTTGCATATGGCCTAGTCTAAACTGGAATGGCATGACGAGCAAAAAAAGATGGATTTAACCCAGATCTGTGGCTAGGGGTGAATGTTTGATTTGTTCAGCGTTCTGTCCATCATCTGTTCTTTTTGTAATACTTACTAAAATGCCAGTCCTGTTGCCTTTGCCAACACGTCTGTCGCAGTCCCTTGTCTTTTCATTTCCTTCTCTCTTTCTTTCCCCCCTGTTAAGACTGTTTCTCCTTTTTGTATTTTTTTTCTGTCGATATTTCTCTTGCAGCCAAACACTCTGTATTGATCGGTCCTCCATATCTGTTTCTCTCCTTGCTCTCTGATTAGTCTCTTTCACCATCCATCTCTCTTTTCCACCAATTTTTAGGTCTGGATTCACAGGGCTGCTGTTGCTTGACCTTATGTGATCAAGCTTTCTGTAGTGCTACAGAAAGGGGCTTTGGCTCCCCCCACATGTTGGTTGCCAGAAGTACAGCATTTGATTCGGCTATAGTTGTAGTAGTCTGCCTAAGAAATAGTTTTCTTGAAACGTATGCAGTTTAATTGCAGTGTTCATGAAAAGCTTTAGAGGTGCATTATTATCCCCATTGCCCCATCTACACCTCCTCCTGGGCCCCGCAAGCTTTAACAACCACAGACACACACAGGGGTGTGAGGGGTACAATAGCATGTTGCACTGCGTGTCATAAGTGGCCTGGCTGGTGAGTGCCAAGGATAGTCCCTACACTCACATCTACACAACCCACACCTGCAAATGTAGATGCAATACACCCATGCGTCTGTACAACATTCACAAAACAGAGCAGCCCTTGTACACATTTGAAAAAAATCTAATGTATGTATGTATGTATGTATATATATATATATATATATATATATATATATATACCCAATCTTTAATCTGTTTATTCCTTTCATTTCTGTCAGTCTGACTTTGTGTGTGTGTATGTATATATATATATATATATATATATAATGTTATTCATGTGCCTTTGTATTTACATTGTCTGTATGCATAGCAATCTGTATTTGTACTAACTGTCTCTCTGGTTATAAGTTCCTGTTTTGCTGTGTATGACTGTATCTGTGCAGGCATATGTATGTATATATGTGGCTGTTTACTTGTGGATTTGTCAATCTGTGTATTTACATGCCGGTGTGTCTTACTTTTTGTATATATGTGTGTCTTTGTACGTACGTACCTATCTGTCTGCGTCTGTCTGCCTTTGCAATGACATTTCTGCATAGTTCTGTGCATTTGTTCTTTCTACCTCTTATGGAAGCCCTTTGTTAACCGTCACCATCTTTTGAATCCACACTGCTGTGTCCATTGAGTACCACTACAAATAACCCCTGCGTACTGTTGAATAATCCATGATTCTGACTTTTCTATATGACATCCGTCATGCTTCTGTCATTTGTGTGTGAGGAATTAGAAGGGGCGTCTGTCATCTGTTGGAGCTGTATTTCAACCCCCTATTTATCTGAATTAGGTAAGGGGGGATTTCCTTGCCCCCTTGCCTCAACATTTAATAACCTCTGAGGTTTGATGATTACCTTGTCCTTTGCACGTGGGTCGTGCGATAATTTTCAAAAGTTTGGGTGGCTGAACAAGGCATATACCCTCTTTGTTTCTTGACTGGGGGAATGACGCAGGCATTGTCCACCAGGGAGCATGTTCAACAGTGGCTCCCTACAATATTTGTTTGCCAGCCCCTCAACACATGCCCTGCAAATGCCAAATATGGATACATTTTTATACATGTGCTGTTTTTTTTTTTTTGACCGGTAAGCAGTCTGCAGGACCCATTGTTAACAATTCCTTAAGATTCACTTAGTGATGTTTGACTCTACCCACAGAAATATTTCTCTCACTACATGCTTATGGCGTGGAGTGCTTGCGTTGCAGCGCACAAGGCACTATTTTACATCTCAGGAACACCCTGAATCTTTGTTATAATTTGAAAAATATTTTAGGAGCATTGAATACAGAAATCAAACTTTGTTTTGTCTTTTTCTCTACAGCAGGCTTTTGAAAATTATATTTTATTAGGAAGTCAAACCACACACCAGACCTATTAACTTTGCCAATGCTTGTTATCTACTTCATTTTGTTTGTCTTCCTATGGCTCAGGGCCCCTAATCTTTTTACTGCATTTGTCGTCCTCTCGACCAATGTTCCCTCTAATTTGTTCCTCTTCGTGCGGCAGTGTAGGGTCTCTGTGCGCTGCAGCCAAGGCTATGTGCGCCAGGAACCTGACCGCGTGTCTGTGAAGCGCCAAATAGCACTCCAAACTTTTGCTTAAAACCCTAGCAGCCCAGCTGGTACGAAGATAAATTGTATTCCTCTGTCTGATGTAACATTTCCTATACATTGATTTACACGTTATGATTCAGCGCCTCTGTGTAATGTATATGCGATGTAAAGTGCTTAACACCTTACACTGGTATAAGCGGCGCTATTAATCAAAATAAATATGAAAGAGAGAGGGGTTATGGAGACTTGAGGGGCATGGTTAAAGGTTGGTAATGAGAGTATCCGTGGCGTTGTGGTCATTGGGGTGCCAACAAACCCTGTCACACCAGGTGCTACCAGCACTTAAGCCGGCCCTGTTCAAATGGCACTAATAATTACAGCAACATTATGAAAACGTCCCACATTGCAATTTGAAATCTTGGCAGCTATGTGGCTGCATTTCTTTTCTTAATAGAGTTGGGCTGTAGGATGATTGTGTGTATTTGTTAAGGTTTTCGTGTTAATTGCAGCTCTTGATGGGTGCTGCGATTAACATGAAAACTTTAAGAAATGCACAAGGACATCTTAAGAATTTTGGGGGGGTCCAGTCAACTCCCAGCCTCTATGTGCTTCCTCCTCCGTCCGTGGCCTCCGTGGTATCCACGGACGGAGGAGGAAGCACATAGAGGCTGGGAGTTGACTGGACCCCCCCAATACCCCTCCATCTACTGTTGGCCCATGAGGCACTGTTCCTCATCATAATAAGCATACTACATGAGTATCTTGTTAGTAAGGGTTGTGTGTTAGAATATTAACTGTATATCCATACACATAGTTCCCTTTACCTTCACTTTTTTGTAAATACACCCATTGTGGCGACTTTCTAGTGAGTGACAGGGGGATCATTAACCCCGGTCCTGACGAAGGGGCATGGAGCCCCGAAACATGTCGACCCACATAGGAAAGTAAGCACATAACCCCGCTTATCCTTTCCGACTTCACTTTTTTTAATAATACCAGCCAGTGTTTATTAAATAGTTTTTGTATCACTAGGCCAGGTATTTTTTAACATCACCTTCCTATCACTCCTGACCTCACTGACACTCACTCCATTTCACTCACATAGCACCCACATTAAAAAGGTGCTCCAGCGTAGTCGCTTGTCGCAGCACTGCCCCGTCCGGCAGCCTGGCGGGAAGACCACGATGATGAAGCATGACACATCTTAAGAATAGCGAAAAGGTAGGCAATTCAAGCTCTCCTCTTGGTTGGTCGCGCCTCACACACTCGTCAAAAATGATCACAATGTGTTTAGAAGTCGTCGCAAATGTACGATCTGTAGGAATCCTGAGAGTTCTGATAGCGGGGTGTATCAGCTGTCACTCTGCAAGCAAGGTTGCAGAGTGACGGCTGATACACCCCGCTATCAGAACTCCCCTTTTCGCTATTCTTAAGATTAACTTCTGTCCACCGCCCGAGTCCTCAAATCATCTCCCTTTCACCATATCGATTGATGGTTATCGAATTAAGGGAGTTACAATATTATTTTTCTTCTGTCCTGATGATGGTCTTAAAGAGTTGCCCATAAAGACCGAAACGTCGACTTTCAGCTTTATCCAAAGGAGAATTTATACATCTGTATTTTGGATAGGCGGTTTACAGGCTTTACAGAGATTTTGATTTGTTTTCAGATACTTGTCCTGTATTCCTGTTTTGTACATAAATTTTTCTGTATTGTATTTTTCCCTTTATGATTCAAATTTGATAAAATCTATTACTTTGCCTATACACATGTCTATTGGTTATTGTTTCAATGTTAAGTATTGTCATGTTCATTCAGTCTTAAGTATATGTGTGTTTATCTGATTCATTGAAATTAATTTCATCCAGGACGATTAAGTTACCTGAATCCAATTGATTTACAGAACTAACTAAATTTAACTTTCAAAACAAACTCCTTTGGAGGCAAATTTACCCATCTTATTAGGTCGGGGATCAGCCGCTCATGGGCACGGATTTGCGTTTTGCATTTATTAGGTATTTGATCAGTAGCCTAATAGTCAGTCAAACAGAAGTGCACTTTGTTCAAAGGCTCACATCGGACAAATGAATGAAGTCAATGAACAGGTGTCTAATTTCCCGTCGTAGATCTTTGCACACCCGCCTGCCAACTCAAAGACTTAAACCGCACTAGGCGCTGATAAACTACCCCATCGCCCCACATTCAGAATAACAGCGAAATGGCGCGGAGGGCCATTTATTTTAATTGAAATAGGTCCTCGGGTTAATGGAAGCGATATTCCCTGACACCCCAACAAAGCTACTCCTCACTCTTCAGGTAGGATAGTCTGTGTGCGCGTGTGTCTGTGTGCGCGTGTGTCTGTGTGCGCGTGTGTCTGTGTGCGCGTGTTTCTGTGTGCGCGTGTGTCTCTGTGTGCGCGTGTTTCTCTGTGTGCGCGTGTTTCTCTGTGTGCGCGTGTTTCTCTGTGTGCGCGTCTGTGTGTGTGCGCGTCTGTGCGCGTGTTTGTGCGTGTTTCTCTGTGTGCGCGTGTGTCTGTGTGAGCGTGTGTCTATGCGCGTGTCTGTGTGCGCGTGTGTCTGTGTGCGCGTGTGTCTGTGTGCGCGTGTGTCTGTGTGCGCGTGTGTCTGTGTGCGCGTGTGTCTGTGTGCGCGTGTGTCTGTGTGTGCGTGTGTCTGTGTGTGCGTGTTTCTCTGTGTGCGTGTGTGTGCGCGTGTTTCTCTGTGTGCGCGTGTTTCTCTGTGTGCGCGTCTGTGTGTGTGTGCGCGTCTGTGTGTGTGCGCGTCTGTGTGTGTGCGCGTCTGTGTGTGTGCGCCTGTGTGCACGTGTGCCTGTGTGCGCGTGTGCCTGTGTGCGCGTGTGCCTGTGTGCGCGTGTGCCTGTGTGCGCGTGTGCCTGTGTGCGTGTGTGTGTGTGCGCGTGTTTCTCTGTGTGCGTGTGTGTGCGCGTGTTTCTCTGTGTGCGCGTGTTTCTCTGTGTGCGCGTGTTTCTCTGTGTGCGCGTGTTTCTCTGTGTGCGCGTCTGTGTGTGTGCGCGTCTGTGTGTGTGCGCGTCTGTGTGTGTGCGCGTCTGTGCGCGTGTTTGTGCGTGTTTCTCTGTGTCTGTGTGCGCGTGTGTCTGTGTGCGCGTGTGTCTGTGTGCGCGTGTGTCTGTGTGCGCGTGTGTCTGTGTGCGCGTGTGTCTGTGTGCGCGTGTGTCTGTGTGCGCGTGTGTCTGTGTGCGCGTGTGTCTGCGTGCGCGTGTGTCTGTGTGTGCGTGTGTCTGTGTGCGTGTGTCTGTGTGTGCGCGTGTGCATGTGTGGGTGTGTGCGTTTGTGTGTGTGTGTGTGTCTGTGTGCGCGTGGGGGTGTGTGTGTCCGTGTGCGCGTGGGGGTGTGTGTCTGTGTGGGGGGTATGTGTGTGACTGATTGCAGGAGGCTGACTTGCCTGCTCAAATCGCAATGTGCGCGCCCATCTCCTGTCCCACTTCCAAAGCAAGTCCCTAACAATAGAGCTCGCTGGAGACCGCAGCGCTTCGCGCTGCTTACGCTAGCTCGACCTAAATAAGGTAATCTCAGTGTCTTCCCCCCATGTCTGGAGTTTATTTAGCATTACCCTTCCTGCGATTTTCATAAGCGAATCTAGGAGAGATATTGGCCTGTAGCACGCTGGGTTCTCCCTGTCCCCTTTTTAGGTCTCGTAGAGAGACCTATTGCAGCCAAACCACAAAGCTGACTTTTTACGAGCGGATTTGTAGAAGTGCACGTGCTCGTGACCGCGCTCCTCTTACCATTTGCTCCTGCCTCCCCGCCCACTCGTTCACACTTCACGGCCGCCAGGCCTTCAAAGGGATCTGCTTCCCCACCTGCCGCTTGCATTTCCCGTACTTGTGTTACTAAGTACCTCACTGTGGTGCTTCTTCTACAGACCTCGCCGTGAACACTGCTTCTTCCTGCCAAGATAGGTGTCCGCTACGGATGGCCATGGTTAATCCGTGTTTACCCTTGTAACTTTCAATGCACCCCCCCACCCC
Source organism: Lissotriton vulgaris (assembly GCF_964263255.1). Taxonomy (NCBI): domain Eukaryota; kingdom Metazoa; phylum Chordata; class Amphibia; order Caudata; family Salamandridae; genus Lissotriton; species Lissotriton vulgaris. Next base: position 869,241 of record NW_028244344.1, read on the forward strand.
TTTCAATCGGCCGCCAAGCATAACCGAAATCTCACCAGCACCTCCATAGCACTGCCTTTATTCATGGTGTAAACACAGCTGCCATCATTTCAGATCAATCAAACCCAGTCGGCCGGGATGCCTCCGAATCTCACTGAGTGAACCACCATCCACGTTGTTTGCCTCTGTGCGTATTCAAGCTTCTTTGTTTCATCTTGATATAGGTACTTATTTTAGACAAGATAATATTGTTGGTCACAACCGTTGTGATAGCTGCATAATTTGTTGACCCACAAAGGCGTTTGTTCATGGTAATATCACACATGCACTTAGGGACCACCCAAAAAAATAAGACCAGTTTAATCGTAGACCAAGCCAGATTGGGTATAAAAACCTCACAACCCCACTTGTAAATCATTTAAATGAACTAAAGCACACAGAATTGCCTGTATAGTACCGTTGGGATGCACAGCATCACTGCAAGGGTTTATAGGACATTGGCAAATGCTGGTATTTAGTCTTCTATTACTGTTTACAACCTCGTTTTAAAACAAGATCAGTAAGTTATCACTTCCCTGAGGCACGCACAAGATGCATGTTCTATTCGTGTATTCTTTAACTCCACACCCGGGCGTGGCCACTTCAAATAGTACGGTCAGGACATGAGAACAGTAGCGTTTCCAGTATAGAAGCAGCCAGCCTTTCCAGCCCTCTCCCCTCTGCTGTGCTTTTATTAGCGACCGTGGTAGCTCTTTGTACATTGAGTACAGCGCCCTGCAAAATGCATTTTGTCGATTTTGCAGCAGCATACTTGTTTATATTTTCATAAGGAGTCAATCAAATAAAAAATAAAAAAAAGCCTGCAGCACCGGCCAGTCCTTTTCTCCCGCACCCAGGGACAATGTAAAATAGTATGAGGTTGTTGTGCAGGAGAGAAAGGGGCAGCAGGAAGCCATTCGCCCGAGACGACCTGAGCCAATGCCTGACGTCTGGTTCAAGACTTCAGTGTCCTCGTCCACCTTCTTTGACATGCGATTAAGGATGGGCAAGACAGAGTAAGAAATGGCGTGCGTGTATATACTTTCAAGTTTGACAGAGGAGTTTATTGTGATGTGTTGGTGTATATAGTTTACAGAACTTTCTGAATCTTGTTAAAGCGAGGGATTCTTTGTTTTTTTGGGTGGTGTTAAATTCACTTCTGTTTCATTCTCAGTATTCGCACTGACCTCGTTAAAAGTGCAAATGTTGAGTAGTTTGTGCGCCTTTTGGTTCTGAATGCCTCAGTTACTAATCATTTGCTGGGAAGTAAAAAAAATGGTTTTCAAATGGATACCCCCACAACAAGCGGTTACATTTTATTCCTGTATATCCCACTACACTATCATCTCTCCTACCCCAAATTCCCACTCTTTCAAGATGAGCAGTCAAACCTGCGTGCACATCGCGCACCACCATTTGTCTGTGCCTCGGCATCAGACTTCAAACACATCGGAAGTGAATACTTGCACTGCTATTGGCTCAGTGTGTTTGCTTAGCTTGTAACACTTCACATTCACTGGTTATTAAAGAAGTTTATTATCCGAACAAGTTTACAGTGAACCGCTGTGGCGCTGCACAAGGCATTACCAACGTTACGTCCTTATCTGTGTACATCTCTCCCCCACTTGCGCTCTATATTTCTCCCACTTGTGTGCTTCTGTGATGTTCACTCTGCCTTGTGCTCTCCTCCCCAACCTCCTCTGCCCGCCGTGTGCTGTTGTTTTCTGTTTCCCACCCGCTCCTACATTACGACCGCTCTACCTCACACCAGCTTTTTTATTTATTTATTTTAATTGGAGCTTTTGTGCTAAAAAATATTTATTTTTCTATTTGCCGTCTTCCAAACTGAATTGGGGAAAAAAAAGAAAACTGGAGCAAAACGCACCTATGTAATGTCAGCGAAGTGCGCATACATTCTGATGCATGCGTTTGACAGTGGAATAACTGCACAGCCATTGTGTGGGCATTTTGTTATACATTTTTATTTTGATGATTGTGGGCAGCATATCAATGCTTTGCAGCCCCACCACAGGCAATTGGCAAAGCGAATACGTTCTAACAGCCTGACCTATTTGCTCTACCAATGCTTTTTTCCAGTTTACCCTTCTAGGGATTTTTGTAAGACGGATGCACAGACTCAGTCCGATTGTAGTGATCGGCTACAAAATGTCTTAAAGACATTGTTTCTAGAAGTGTATATGTTCTTAATCTATTTATGTCACGGATTACGTTCTATGCCCTCACACCCCCTCACACACCCTCACCCCTCTCACCCTGTCACACACCCTCACCCCCACACCCCCCTCACCCTCATACCTCCTCACCCCCTCACCCACTCTCACACCCCCTCACCCACCCTCACACCCCTCACCTTAACAACTCACACCCTCACCCACCCTATCCCACCCTCACCCCATCACCCTCACTTACCCTAACGCACCCTCACTCAAACTCACACCCTCACCCTCACACCCCCTCTCACACCCTCACACACCCTTACCCTCACAACCCCTCACCCCCCTCACACCCCCTCACCCCCTCACCCCCTCACACCCCCTCACCCCCTCACACCCCCTCACCCCCTCACAACCCCTCACAACCCCTCACAACCCCTCACCCCCCTCACAACCCCTCACCCCCCTCACAACCCCTCACCCACCCTCACAACCCCTCACCCACCCTCACAACCCCTCACCCCCCTCACAACCCCTCACCCACCCTCACAACCCCTCACCCACCCTCACAACCCCTCACCCACCCTCACAACCCCTCACACCCCCTCACCCCCTCACCCCCTCACCCCCTCACACCCCCTCACACCCCCTCACCCCCTCACAACCCCTCACAACCCCTCACCCCCTCACCCCCCTCACAACCCCTCACCCCCCTCACAACCCCTCACCCCCCTCACAACCCCTCACCCACCCTCACAACCCCTCACCCACCCTCACAACCCCTCACCCACCCTCACCCACCCTCACAACCCCTCACCCACCCTCACAACCCCTCACCCACCCTCACAACCCCTCACCCACCCTCACAACCCCTCACCCACCCTCACAACCCCTCACCCACCCTCACCCACCCTCACACCCTCACACCCCCTCACCCTCACACCCCTCTCACCCTCCCAACCCTCTCACCCTCCCAACCCTCTCACCCTCCCAACCCTCTCGCCCTCCCAACCCTCCCAACCCTCTCACCCTCCCAACCCTCTCACCCTCCCAACCCTCTCACCCTCCCAACCCTCTCACCCTCCCAACCCTCTCACCCTCCCAACCCTCTCACCCTCCCAAACCTCTCACCCTCCCACACCATCACACCCTCCCACACCATCACACCCTCCCACACCATCACACCCTCCCACACCATCACACCCTCCCACACCATCACACCCTCCCACACCATCACACCCTCCCACACCATCACACCCTCCCACACCATCACACCCTCCCACACCATCACACCCTCCCACACCATCACACCCTCCCACACCATCACACCCTCCCACACCATCACACCCTCCCACACCATCACACCCTCCCACACCATCACACCCTCCCACACCATCACACCCTCCCACACCATCACACCCTCCCACACCATCACACCCTCCCACACCATCACACCCTCCCACACCATCACACCCTCCCACACCATCACACCCTCCCACACCATCACACCCTCGCCCTCACTCACCCTCACTCACCCTCACTCACCCTCACTCACCCTCACTCACCCAGGCTCACCCACCCTCAAACCCCCTCACTCACCCTTACTCACCCTCATACACCCTCACCAGCATAGCATAACAAAACATAGCATAGCATAACAAAAAAGCATAGGATACACACCCCCTCACCCTCACTCACCCACCCTCACTCGGCCTCACTCACCCACCCTCACTCACTCACTCACTCACTCACTCACTCACTCACCCTTACTCACCCACCGACCCTCACTCACTCACCCACCCTCACCTGCATAGCATAACAAAACATAGCATAGCATAACAAAACAAAGCATAGGATAGGAAAACATAGCATAGCATAACAAAACAAAATCTAGCATAGCAAAACACAACAAAGCATAGCATAACAAAACGCTACAAAACATACCATAGCATAGCAAAACATAGTATAACAAAGAATAGCGTAACAAAGCATACCATAGCATAACAAACCATGGCATAACAAACCATGGCATAACAAACCATGGCATAACAAACCATGGCATAACAAACCATAGCATAACAAACCATAGCATAACAAACCATAGCATAACAAAACACACCAAAACATAGCATACATAACAAAACATAGCATACATAACAAAACATAGCATAGCATAACAAAACACAACAAAGCATAGCATAACAAAACAAAGTTTAGCATCGCATACCAAAGCATAGCATACCAAAGCATAGCATAACAAAGCATAGCATAATAAAACATAACAAAACATAGCATAGCATAACATACCATAACAAAGCATAGCAGATCAAAACCTAGCATAGCAGATCAAAACCTAGCATAGCAGATCAAAACCTAGCATAGCAGATCAAAACCTAGCATAGCAGATCAAAACCTAGCATAGCAGATCAAAACCTAGCATAACAAAACCTAGCATAGCATAACAAAACCTAGCATAGCATAACAAAACATTGCATAACAAAGCATAGCCTAGCAAAACACAACAAAGCATAGCATAGCATAACAAAACAAAGCATAGCATAGCATAACAAAACAAAGCATAGCATAGCATAACAAAACAAAGCATAACATAACGAAACCAAGCATAGGATAGCAAAACAAAACATAGCATACAGCATCACTCAGCACCACCACAGCATCACTCAGTGGCACCACAACATCACTGAGCTCCACCACACCATCAATCTGTGCAACCATTCAACAACAACTGGTTCAAATATGTTCTCTCAATGTTTCAAGCTTTATTACAAATGTAACAAAAATATGTTAATATTTCACTTCTGTTCTTGGATTTTCGTCACAATAAAATACACTGAACATAATCTTCACAAATGATATTTACAAAAGTTTAAGCTTTTGCCATTATAAAGTATATTAACTTTTATTTAAGTATTAATTATTTTAAAAAATTAAAAAACATTGTTATTTGTAATATCAATAGATGTAAGTCACGTAAATACAACACATATTGCATTACAAATGCTATAGGTGTCACGTTTGCGAAAGTTATAACTATTGGCATTGTAAATGACAAAGCTATTAATTTCGCTATTTTCAAAAACAAAACATAAATAAAAAATGTCATTTACAATACCAATAGCTCAACCTTTCCTAATACGAGACCTATTGCATTGCAAATGCTTGTATAAAGATGGTTATAATAATTGATTCGGAGCAGGATTTTATGAAGCCCTTTGCAGAGCATGCCTCTAGGACTCGTGTTAAAAGAGGGGCCCAGAGATCAGTAGTATATTTATATTGCCACCAGATGCCGTTCCACAAAGTCCATGTATTCCTACGTTGGGACCGGTTTGTAGCTTGAAGTGGTAACCACCAGATTGACCATTTACAATCCAAGCATTCAGATGTTCTTTTGTTTGCCTTTGGCCCACCAAGGCCTTGCATTGAGAAATTTTAAAGGTTTCATCCTTTTTGTATTTGCTGGACCAACAATCCTTGCATAAATCACCAGTTGTAATGAGGTTTAAAAAAGGCTTTAGACACAAGTTTCCTCCTAAACCATTTGTAATGCCACAGTGGAACTTTAATTGGGTCTTGACGTTTCTCATGTGCATGCCCTTTGAGCCGATGTACAGCTGCTCACTCCATCTCTTGACTTTGAAGACTATCTACTTCATTGGGATCATTTCCACTTATTGCATGAGTGAGTTTAATGCACTTTTGGTGCATCCACCCTACACCACCTTTTTCCAGACAAGCTGGTATTGAGAACTCGGAAAGCTCTCTTGTATATAGTTGTGGCTCCTTTCCATATTTGGCAATCTTTCTCCTTTTATATGCTCTTTAACCCTCCACACCCTTTGAAAGAGGAAGGGGGGCTTCATCGTCCCAACCCCAAAAGTGCTTTAAGCTTTTAGATTGATCATACCAAGTGAACACTGTGTACAAACAGTATTTTTTTGTCCCCCGGGCAAAGAAAAGGAGGGATGTGCAGAAGAGGATCCTGTCAAGGTGAATTTCTTTTACATTAAGATCTGCTATGCGCTAGCAAAGAAGCAACCACCGGATGGTCTAAGAGCCAATTCCACCAGAACTAAGACTGCTCCCACTTTGTTGGCACACGGAGTGCATGTCCTTGACATCTTCCGGTCTGCGATGTGGGTGACAGAGCATACATTCACAAAGCACTTCTGCATTCACAGCCAGGTCTGATGGAAAGGACATTTTGTCCACTCAATTCTGCAATACTTTTTCACAGACCCTCTACTTGATAAGATACTCATTTGGTATCTATTCCACATTGAGGAATCTGCCGCTAGCTGTATCCATCAGAAGAACAAGTTACATACCATAGGAAACACTCTTTCTGACGGATACTCTATCTAACCACAGAATCCTCATTGTCCTCCTAGCTCCCCGTTTTGTGGAGTGGCCTCTTTTTAACATCTAGACAGGTCCCAAGTTACGACTCTGCACACTGGTACTACCAAATATTCACGCTGCATGTCTGAGGGCTCGGAAAGAAACAAGCACTACTGATGTCAGTGCGCAGGTTTGGCACTTATATGCGGCTCTGCTCTGTCACTTTCGGGGCAGTCGTGGTCGAGCGTGGGAGCATTGCTGGTGAAAGCTTTTCGGATCCAGTCTGGTGCCTGGGGAGTATTCTAATGTGAGTAATCTGCAGATATTTAGAGTATTCACCAGGCAGACATTTACCGAACATAAGCAAGTTGTTCATTTCAACTTGCATCAGCTTGTTAATAGCAGTTGAAAACTCACTAAGCTTTATTACAAAAGATTATAGCTGTTACTCTACAGAACATAGCAGGATGTCTGCAACAGGAGCAATAACCTGCCGAGCTATGTACATAAAATACAAGCCTTCCGCCTACCTATTAAATGCTTTGCTTTGCAGCGGTAACATTAACCCTCTGTGCTATTTTATGAGGTAAAGCTGCAACTAGCCGGCATACAGTTCTCTCCAGAAAGTGCAGGGTCACCTTTACCACTGTTATACCACAGAACTGGTTGTGTACACAAAGATCGCAGCAGGTGCCTTAACCTCATATGTTAATCAAAAGGCAGCCTGCTTGCGATAATTAAGTACATCAGAACAGTATTAATATCATGTTCCATAGTGGGATGTGGGTTTATAGGGGAATAGGGTGGGAAGTTATTTAATTGCCTCAAATTGTAAAGCGCTCTGATATCCTTCGGGATCAAGTTCGCGCTATATAAAACTTTATCAATAATAGATCAATGGAGATCCCGTCGGGTCCCGGAGCTTTACTTCCCTTGTTCGCATTTATGGCCAAAAACACTTCCCCGTGGCAAAGCTCGATATCGATCGGTAGAACGGCCTGTTGAGGCCACTGAACGGCTAGCGTGTCGAGATGACTTAATGAGTCGCCAGCCTTATTACTATATACGTTGGAAAATAAATTAATCCATACATTTTCATCAATTGTGACCTCTAACCTCGCACTATCAAATTAATTAACTTTTTAACTAATTAACTTAAATCATTATTAAAGAGTCATTTTCTCTCTGGATTTCCCTTCTCTTTTTGAAACTCAGGAGCAGCAACATTGTTGTGGTGTCACTGGGGCTTTAAGTTGAAGCTTTTCAATATTACATACAAGCCATAGTTGCTGCTTATTTATCTCATGCAACTAACAACCGTTGACAAAGCCAATAGTCCTTACTTATAGGTATGATGTTGCTTGTTGTATCATATATCTGGATGCAATGATAGAAACAGGAAAATACAAGTACGGTGGCACACTATGCCAATCACAGAAAAGTGTAAATCACCCCACAGCTGCGCTCAATTAATTAATTTTTTTATTTGCTAAGTTTTATATAGCGCTGACTAGACCCGGGGGTATCAGAGCACTTCACATGTGGATCAGCGAATTACAAGTTACAAAAAATCACATTACATCCTTAGAGTTTAGGTGTAATTAGTTTAGAGGGCTAGTGACCTTAACTTTTAAATGTAGATATAAGTAGCAAATATGTAGGGATGATGCATTATAGTACTGGGTTGCCTACATAAGATTGAAGTCTTCACTAGTCAATGTATATGACAAGAACACCGACTCGCCAAATTCTTCAATGAGGTACAGAACACATGCATTACAATGCAAGTAAGGCCTTTGTTTTGGGGCAGAGACTAACACACTTTTAGAATTGAATCTGGACAAATCACAGTGGGCTCCAAGGATCCCCTCTTAGTCCACCACCGTGATCACACACACTATGTATATGAAAGGTTATAGTGACATATGTGGAGCCCAGTACCCATCCAAAAAACAGTGCACATGTTATTTATTAGGTCATGACTCTGGCCAGTGTTGCAAAGGCTAACAGACTAGGTACAACATAGAGAGTGTTAGGACATACTGCACATCTAAAGATCTTCCAAATATTTATTGGCCAAAAAGCACACCTCTGCCACTTCATTACAACCCAGTCTGGTGATTATTTTTTAATATAGATACGTCCTGTGTCTGTCTTTCAGGTTACAAGTATTCAAACCAGGAAGCACCAAGCTAGGCACTGCGAGTACTCTATGATCACACCAACTGAAACATTAATCATCAATGGACATAATCCGAGCCACAATGTAGGGCCACCTATGTGTTTTTCTCAAAACAGATGCAGTGTCTTGCGAGCACCACCTAGATAACCCCTTGTCATTTCTAAACCCGACACTGAACCTGCAGCTGATAAAAAAATACCTCTTTTCAACCTCGTCCATTAAGAAGAGACATTCAGTAAGTCTACAAACATGACGTGTGCTTTTCGCGCCTTGTTTGTAGAGTTGCTGCATTTCTTTTCTTAATAGAGCTATGGGCTACAGGGTGATTGTGGGCTTTTGTTAAAGATTTCAGGTTAATCGCAGAGCTAGTCTGGAGCTGCAATTAACCTGGAATCTTTAACAAAGTCACACAATCACCCTGCAGCCCAGCTTTGTTAAGAAAAATTCAGCAAGTCTACAAACACAAGGTGTGCTTTTCACTCCGTGTTTGTAGACTTGCTGAATTCCTTTTGTGACCGAAGAGTGTCTGTGGGCAGATTGTGTGCTTTTGTTTAAAGTATTCATGTTAATTACAACTCATGACGGTGCTGCAATTAACATGAATATCTAAACAAATGCACACAGTATGCACTGCTCTACATGTAAGAAACAACTGTTCTTCGCGCTGCTCGCTTTTTTAAAAGCAGCGGCACGAACATTCTCTTGGTGGCTGTGTGTGTGCGCGCTCCACACAGAGCACTGCTCGCTACAGGTAACAGAGGTGCGCGCACCTTATTGGAGACAGTGCTCACAACCTCTCCTCTTTTAACCAATTTATTTGTCCTTCTCTCACGATGTCTCTCTGTATGGTGATCAGATGTCCCAGTTTTCAGAGGACTGTCCAAACGCGCTTCTTTATTTTCAATACATGTCTCGGTTTTTGGAACAAAGGTCAAGTCATTCTTCAAAGCAGAACTAAAACTGTGCTCTCGTGTCGAAAGGCGCCTCTAAAGTCCGAAGTGGTTTCAGTTACCAGTTTCTTTCAGCAGCACAGGCAGAGATCGGCTTGTGCGGAGGGAGAAAAACAAGCATTTGCAATGCAATAGGTCTCGCAGCATTCAAGTTTGAGTTATTGGCATTGTATATGACAATGTGTTGCATGAATTTTTTTGCAAACTCTGTATTGGCTGGTGGTGTTTGTGCCCGGTGAAAGCGTGCACTGACGGATGGTGGTGTTTGTGCCCGGTGAAAGCGTGCACTAACAACTTATGGTGTCTGTGCCTGGTGAAAGTGTGCACTGACGGCTGATGGTGAGTGCCTGGTGAAAGGGTGCACTGGCGGCTGGTGGTGTTTGTGCCCGGTGAAAACGTGCACTGATGACTTATGGTGTCTGTGCCTGTTGAAAGTGTGCACTGACGGCCGGTGGTGTGTATGCCGGATGAAAGCGTGTACTGATGGCTAGTGGTGTGTGTGTGTGCCTGTTGAAAGTGTGCACTGATGGCTGGTGGTGTGTGTGCATGGTGGAAAAGAGTGCACTGACATGTTTAAAAGTAAAGTGCGCCATAATGCGATTGCTACAATAGTTAATTGTGGATGTGTTAACAATTGATGCGTGCACTGATGGCTGGTGGTGTGTGTGCCTGTAGAAAATGTGCACTGATGGCTGGTGGTGTGTGTGCCTGGTGGAAGTGTGCACTGCCAGCTGGTGGCGTGTGTGCCTAGCGGAAGCGTGTACTGACGACTGGTGGTGTGTGTGCTTGGTGAAAGCGTGCACTGACGGCTGGTGGGGTGTGTGTGTGTGTGCCTGGTGAAAGCGTGCACTGACGTCTTGTGCTGTGTGTGTGTGTGGTGGAAGCGTGCATTGATCGCTGGTGGTGTTTAAATAGCAACATACTTGGGTCCAGCATAAAGAGCACTCTTTTTAAACAGGCATTAAGAGTGAGACAGCACACAATGATCCAATGGTAATTACTAGTTTAAGGTAAATCGCATATAGAACATTAGGAACTATACACTGCAATTGTTTACATTGATTCAGACGGTCCTTGCTGCATTCAGGACATTATCACAAATCAGTCTCTTTCGTGAGAAGTAATACATTACATCCTTTAACAGAATGTTCCCGACCTTAAAAAGAGAGATGCCTAAAACGTTGGCAGGGAGGCAGCATCCTGAATTTAGGCTGTATGAATGTCACTTCATTGTTTAACTGAAAGAAAAAAGCTGAACTATAATAAACTCCTAGCCAACGCTGCAACACCATTCTGCCAGCTAAGCAAGCTGAGTAAGAAGGGATGTGACCACTGCACATTTATAAAAAATAAAGCATACCCTAAAGTGTACCATCTGCACAGTACATAGGACACAGAACTGAAATGCGGTTGCTTTATGTAACAAGAAACGTTTAATTGCAGTGATGCACAGTAAACACGCATAACGTTAAAAAGTCAACAGCAACTTCAAATAAAGCAGGGGTCTGCCTATATTCTGACATTTAAGCATCTGGATACAGAGTGTTAAGATATGAGTGGGATATAAAGTTACCAGCTTGAAAAGTGTTTAGACTCAAACACAAACCTCAATTATGTTTTATTATAACAATTCCCCACTTTGCACCCAGTCACTGGTCAATACAAGCAAATTTCTCCAATACATCGTATTTCGGTTTTCTTGTAATGCAATCTTGGTATTTAGATTAACAAGTGGGGACATTTTGGTATTACATTGTATTAGTGAACATAGTGTTGTTGAAATGTGGTGCTTCTATTAAAACAAGCAATGAGATCCGGCCAGTATCACCATAAGTATACGTAGAAATGTATATAGGCTATAGCTAGTAAGGGATATACGATATACTGTAGACCTAATTTAATGATTTTTAACTGCCCCCCCCCGCCCCCCAGTAGTGAGGCACAGGATACAGTAAGCAGTATGGTAGTTTATACAGCAGAGCACATTAAATTAGATATTGACCTTTCATGCTCTATCCCCGCAGTCAACCACTAATTTGGATAGAATACAAAACCTGCCCAGGAAAGTTTCCAGCAATATACGGTTATGTACAATAGTCCGGCCCTACACCTTCACTATTAAGCAGAATGAACGTCCGCTAAAAGTCTTAACATACAGATCACTTAAATGTATTTATTTTATTTTAGGTTTTTATAGAGCGCGTAGTCACCCAAGAGTATCCCAGCGCTAAACCTCGTAGTCCTGATGGATGGAGTACGGGAGGTGAGAGTGATTTAAGGGAAAAGGAAGGTTTTGAGCGATTTCCTGAAACGCAGGAGGTTTGGTTCTGATCTTAGTTTCAGGGGGAGCGCGTTCCATTGCTTCGCTGTGTGGACCGAGAAGCGGCGGCCTCCTGCGCGTGCCTTTTTCACCCTGAGAACCACAATAAGGTTTTCATGGTCCGATCGGAGCGCTCTAGTAGGTCTGTAGGGGGTGATACAGTTGTTGAGGATTGGTGGGCCTTCGTTGTGGAGTACTTTGTGAGCCAGGCAGAGGGCCTTGAATATCACTCTTTCCCTGATCGGAAGCCAGTGCAGTTTTTTCAGTGCAGGTTTCACCGATGTTCTGGCTGGGGTGTTCAAGCAAACGTTAATGCAGCTCTGGTTGCAGCAGAGCAGCTACCAGCGCGCAGAAATGGATTTAGAACAGTGAGTTACGTTACTGCAAAATGCAGATGGTCGCTAACACTTAAATGTCTCGTACGGAGAAGTCGTAATTCTAGTGCACATTGAGGCGCCTATACTTACAGCTACTGCTCCAGAACTTGAGCAAAGACTTTATGCTCATCTAAAAAAACAGAGAATACTGCAGGCTCAACATGATGCTTCTGGCAGCCAGAGCGGCAGGGGCCCCCGCTTGGTGTGGTGGGAATGCCTCGTCACGCTCACAGGCGGCAGAAGAAGAGCTTTAGCCTCCGGTGTCGCTGCTTCATTGCCATGCAGTAGCAGAGTGACGCACAAGTGGAGTAAAAACGCTGCTGAATGCAGATGAAGTCCCAAGTACAACAAGTTTGCAGAGAGGGGCCTGAAGGGCAGCGTCACCTTTCCTCGTGCTGTGACGCAGAGGGGGCAAGGCTCGGGACGCGGTGGGGAGATCGAGCTCTGAAATGCAGTACGCAAGGCTGATTTTGTAGGTAAATTGTGTTCGTAAGCGGTCCCGTGCTGTCCTGAACGGCAACCTTCAACTTGTTCCGGTAGCTTTGGTGGAATCAAAATGGATTAATGAAATGACACCGGAGCCGCGTGTCTCCTTTCGAAAACAGCTGGCGAAAACAGTTGCAATCCATTCCGCACTGCTCTCAGCTCGAACAAAACAAGCTTTGATAGGAGCAACAATATCCCTGGCGAAGGGCAGGTTCTAAATGAAGGGTACTCGCCACACGCCCCCAGCGATTTCAGACGTGAGCGAAACCGAAACCTTCTGTGTGGCGGGACTTCCGTCTTCGGAAGCCCGCGCCCACGGAGAGAAGCAGTGCTGGTGACGCGGGCCCCCATGCCCGAGGGAGAGCCCCGCGGTGGCGGCTGAAGTCCGGAGTGGCGGTAAATGGGCCTTACTTGTGGGGGGGGGGGTGTCTCGGTGCACGTGTGTGTGTGTGCGCGCATGTGTGTATGCGACGGCGGGGGTGGGTTCTCTGTATGTATGTGTGTGTGCGTGCGTACATGGGCGCTCGTGTGTGTGTGTGTCTCTGTGTATGCGCATGCGTGTGTGGTGTTGGAGCTTCCCAGGAGATGGCAGCTGGCCACAGCGAGCGCGTTCGCGAGCCCGTGGTCCCCCCGATCGCCTTCTCAGAGAGGAAAAACGCTCGGCCAGGTGCTGTCTCCTGGAAAGCTGAGTCGCTAACTATAGGTCTCTGGCGAGACAGCGCTTTGCGCAGTAAATCGCCACGAGACCTAAAAAAGAAAAGGAGAGCAATCAATAGACAACGAGAGAGAGAGGGAACACAACTGGCTATTCCTTCATAGGTTTACCTAAGGTCTTTCTTGCAGGTTCCCAGAACACAGGTTATACCTTTTTCTCACAGGATTCCACTATAGATTGGACCAGAGACTACCACTACTCTAAGCAGCCTAATAAATGAGAAGAAAAGAAAAGATATGTAAATATGTGTAATACGAATCAATATCTAAAGTAGTATACCAACGCCTGATAGAGGCTCACCCTATCTGGCTGATCGGCAGTGGGCGAAGGTCTTGAGGAATCCTAGAATCTAACAGATTTACCAAGGGTGTTCTGAAAGATACAAGGTGTTGTAAATTTACAGGTACATACAATCTGGTGTAAGTAATGATAAAATAGCGCACTGCGCTGTTACCAGTCTTTCAGGAATTCACTGCTGTGACGGGTGCCTGGTGCCAAGACTTCAATGGTGTACAAGGAGGGCAACAACAAAATAAGGGGAATTAGTCCGACTAGGAGAGCAGACTTCAACAACCACAATGCCCCGGAAGCTGACGGAACTGCCCTGACGAAGTCCAGCCGGCCGACGGAACAACAAGTCCGGCCGGCGGGCGAACCCAAGAGAAACAGACAGCTCAGCAAGCGGGACAGAGGAGAAGAAAAGCCGGCTCAAGGTAAATAAAAGAATGGGAGGTTTTAAGATGCCGCAATGGGAGGAAGAGCGGCCACGCTACTTGGGCGTTGCACAGCTGCAAAGGTTGTGGCTCTGGGGAAGGCAAAGAGCCTACGGGAACTCTCGAAGAAACAGAACCGGCAAAAGTCCAAGGGTTTCTCAGGAACGAAGGAAATCCGACGAGGATAGAACAGAGAGTGACGCGGCGAGGCGGAAGTGACTCGACGAAGAGTCGAGCACTAGAACGCGAAGAGCATCAAAAAGGGGAAGTCAGGCTTTTAAGGCAGCCTGACCTCCTTGCACATACGTTGTGCATGGCTGCCATCTTCGATGTGGAATTGGCAATCGTGACAGCCTGTTAGGGAGAGCTGGAGACCTCTAATACATGTCCCTGTCCGAGAGAGCTGGTGGACTTCTTATACATGTGCTTTTAAGGGAGAGTTGGGGGACCTCATATGCATGTGCTTTTGGGGAGAGTTGGGTGACGTCTTATGCATGTTCTTTTGGGGAGAGTCGGGGGACCTCTTATGCGTGTGCTTTTCGAAGAGAGTTGTCTTGCAACAGGCACAAATTAAAACTTGCTCGACCATCTGTACTGTCGTGTTTCCAGATCAGGCTAGTAATAGCAAACTCCAGCCCAGGATGTCAGGTTTGGGCCTGTTCCAGTCCACTTATCTGTGGCAATCTCTGCCTCCCTCCTCTGTTTTGAAGTGGCCAGGCAGCAGGAAAGGCTCTGTTCAATGTGTTAGCTTCATGTTCATGGGGGTCTGCTTCAGTAAAATGTGCCCATGCGCATAAAGCAAACTTGCCATCACCAGAGAAGTGAGTACACATTTTGGGAAACAGACTTACCCTATAATATAAAAGTTACGAAGCAAATGCTGACAGCAGTATAAATAAGCATATTGAAGGTGAATGCAAAAAATACCTGTAGAAATGGGAAATCACCGGGCAGTGTGCTAAGAAGAGTGCACACTTCCTGCAGTTGCTTCTATGGGGAAGGCAAATGAGACCATTATTTCCCATAATGCCCCTAGGTGGTAATCTGGGATATGATGCATGAACAAACTCACTTACAAAGAATGGGCAAGTTGAAACGCGTTGGTATGTCTGGTGGAATGTAAATGCAAAACATTATACTAACTTTATCAAACAACTTGAAACCTTAACTCATGGGAGTGCAGCGTCATTTCCTGTTGCAATCAGTATTATTTGAGAGAGGATGTAGCCTAATGGCTAAGGCAGTCGTCCTCAAATCTGGGGATCCGGGTTCGAGTCTCGGCACCGACGCTCAACATCCTGTGAATCTGGGCAAATCACTTAATCTCCCGATGCCCAACAAAACTAACATGCAGCTGGTGCTCATGTAAAGCGCTCTTTTGGTCAAGTTCACGCAATATAAAACCTTAAAAAAAGAAAAATGGGTCACATGGTCAAGCTGAAATGCTTGCGCCAGCAGTCGGAGGGCGCCACCCTGTGACCACTTTGATTGAATATATATATATATAGCACTTTTAGGTACAAAACGTTGATTGGGCAGTATGCGGCAGATGAATGAGTTATTGTGCTATGTTAATGCTTCCCAAAAAAAGAAACAATGGCATGATATGCTATCAGCGCATGATTAAGAACATTGAGGAATATTTTCCTGTCATCACTGAGATAAACCTGATGCGCCGCAATGTCCTGACGTGTGACGAACTACAAAATGACGTCATAGCGTAGACGTTTGTAGTTCGCACTTAGGGACGTTTCCGCGCACGCGCCCATGGATGGCCAGAGAAGCAGTGCTGGTGACGCGGGGCTCCCATGCCCGAGGGAGAGCCCCGCGGAGTCTGCAGAAGTCCACAAAGCCGGTAAGTGGGGCTTAGTTGGAGGGGGGTGGGGGGGGGTTCGCTTGTGTGTGTTTGCGCGCTTTTGTGTGTATGTGTGCGGCGGCGGGGGGGGGGGGTCTCTGTATGTGTGTGTGTGTGTGTGTGCATGTGTAGGTGCGCTTGTGTGTGTGTGTCTCTGTTTGTGCGCATGCGTGCAGGGGGAGGTATGGCTGTGTGGCAGCTTTCCAGGAGAGGAGACGGGAGCTGGCCACAGCGAGCGCGTTCGCGTGCGCGTGGCCCACTCAATTCCGAGCGCGCGGCCAGCTCCTGTCCCCTCTCCTGGAAAGAAGACTCCATAACAATAGGTCTCTGGCGAGACCGCGTTTTGCGCGGTTTAACACCTACGAGACTTAAAAAACAAGCTGGCACCCCCGGTCCTGGGCCTCCTCTATGCTGACGGTCTCCCCTGCTTCACCAGCCCTCCTTTTGTCTTTCTGTGGCTGCGCACTAGGGTGACCAGCTGTCCGTAAATTTCACGTACCGTCCATTATTTCGGTGTCTAGTCCATTGTCAGTTAATTCTTTTTACGGATGCCTTTTGTACGTAAATCTGGGGTTTGCAGGAATCTGGGATGCCCCATGTGAGAAGCCTCTGAGGTTTTACAGCAGTCACTGTTGGGGGTTAGCTCGCATTTCTTTCAAGTGAAGAGGCTCCACAGCTCCTCCCGGCCCTCGTAGACCTGTCAATTAGTCCCATTGTCATTCTGTCTGTGGCCGATTCTCTCATACAGAATGACAATGGGCCATATTGCAGTTACAGCATGCAGTGTGTCTGTGCCTGCATCAGCCTAGGGCACCATATCGGGAATGCATAAGCTTTAGGAGATACACAGACCATAAACTTTAAAAAGAAGTGCATGCAATATACCTAGCGCATATTTCAAATTAATTTAAAAAATACAATTTAAAAAGTATATTTTGAACCTACTTTGCAGTTTGAGAAAGGAACTATTTTTAGACCAGTATGAACAGTGGCTGTGACTTTGTGCCATCGCTCACACTGAAGGGCGCAATGATAATGTGGGTTGACCTATAGCCTTGCTGTGGTTTGCGATTTACTTCTTTATATACTATTGCGCAACTTCTTCTGATGTGCTTGTAAAATGTACCTTTTGTCCCAAAGTATGTCCTGAATTTTGATCTTCTGTCCCGATTTTTGTCCCTTTGTCTTGAATTTTTACACTCACTGTTCTGAATTTGCACCTATGACAATTGGTCACCCTACTGCACACCCTGGTTGCATGCTGTGCTTTTAATACGAAGTAAGGACCTCGAATCAGCCATGGGATCAGGCCACTGACGGCGGTGAGCGGGAAGACCGACTTTAGGACAATATGATGCCCCCATGTTTGGGCAAATCAGCTTCGAGCGAGTGGAGACGCTGCCCGGCTGGACCTCCTCGTTAAAGTGTTTGCTGGTTTCTATGGCAGCGGGCAGGAGCCTACCCCTTTTAGAGGGGATGAGGGGCCGTGCATGAAAAGATGAACACTGCAGCCCAGGCAGCGAATCTTCCACAGAAGTGAGCTGGACTAACATATTTTTGGGGGGCTGCAAAGAAAATAAACGAGTACGTTTTTAGAATAAGCTGTTGCCATTGCGCAAAGGCAGCTGCTTGTTTATATTTGCATCACGCTTTCACTTTACAATAGCTGCCGCCTCACACAGGTGGGGCGGAAGCTATTGTTTAAGTGAAAGCGCGATGCAAAAATAAACTCGCTGTTGCAATTGCCAAAGCCGACTGAAAGAAAATAGTCCTTCCCAACTAATGAAGGAGACCGTCTAACGCTGCAAGTAAATGATCCAGTCGGAATGGGCAGTCACAAAAGGAGACAAGGCGGTACCGGGGAGGGACTAAGAAGCCACATTATCAATCGGAAGCCAGCATTTACCAAGGACAATGACACCAGCCAATGAAAAATATGGGCGGGGCTTCCACTGCACTTCCACAACATACCTTACTACAGCATGCCTCGCAGAGTGGGCAGTGCATGCGCTGCAATGCTAGGCTCGACCTAAATAACAGGGTGGAGATCCTGCCACAGCTAAAACAGCGATGGTTATATAAAGTAGGTGTGTGTCTGTGGTTGTGTGTACACACCGTTGCAAGGCTATGAAAAAAGAGAGACAGGCCAAACATAAAAGTAACACCAAAGGCTTTAGTCCGACTTTTATGACTGACCTGTTCCGGTTTTGGCTTTGCAAAATCTGGTCACCCTATCTCTCTGGCTCTGTGCATCACACACTGTCACTTTCATCTCTAGCTTTATCTTGTCCATATGTCTCCTTTCTAACAGGCTCAGTCCCTTATTTGAGATGCAGAACACTGTAAAAGAATTACCTGCAGCCTTCTCTTGCTCCCTTTCATATAGGGGATTCCTTATGTGAAAGGGAGCACCAAAGGACAGACCTCAAGTTTCCACAACATCCTATCCTCCATAGAGCTGTTGGCAAACTACGTAACCACACACCAGGCAAGAGCCTGTGGAAAGAAGCCAATGCTATTTCTAACGTGAAACACAGTTGTGTATAACCCCTTTGCTCACAGAAAAACAAGCCTTTGCATGCAATAGGTCTCAAATTTACGAGAGTTTGAGGTATTGGCATTGTAAATTACAATACCTTTTATTTATGTGTTGATTTTTAAAACTTAAATAAAAGGCATTGCCATTTACAATGCCAATAGCTTAAACTCTCGCAAATGCGAGACCAGTTGCATTGCAAATGCTTGTTTTGTTTACATCATCGGAACACAGCCTTGACTTGGCCTCCAGCATACAATTAGTCATGTTCGTTCGTACATCAGTTCATGTGTTAGGTAGGAAAAACATAGCCCTTTTATGGCCAAACTGCTGTGTCTTCTAAATTGCTGCTCAAAGTAGAATGATGGCAGTGGAGCAGGCGGGCAACATAAGACTCCCAGTAGGACTGAGGAAATAAATGTCAGGCCAGCTGGAGACTGGACCTTGCCAGTCGTCTAGATGAATATTAGCAAAGTCTGCGTCAGCGGATTAAGCAGGTCAGCTGTGCTTATCATTAGCTCACCACAATAACAAGAGATTACAAACAAACATTTGCAATGCAATAGGTCTTGCATTAGGAAAATTTGACATTTTTGTATTTGTGTGGGCCACTGTTTAAAAGTATTGGTGGCATTTTGGGATAACACCCAATCCAGTAAATCCTGGGTTTCTGCTGGGGAAGAATATAAACATAGCAGAATTTCTACAGTAGGATTACAGAAGGCTTATCAACTAGTGGGGAAAATGCATTGTGAGCCAGAAAAGCAAAACAGGCAATGATAAATCCAGCCTGTCTTGCTTGCCCATTGCATGTTGTTTTCTGCTATTGGCTTTGCCAATACTTTGTAAATTGAGCTAATTGTGGCAAAGTGAGTACCAGTGTCAGTCCACTTAAGAAGTGTGTTTTCAATACTTAGAAAAGGGCTGTCATATTGCCTGTAGACACAATGTGGCAGCCATCTTGAAAGTGTAGAAAATGACATTCAGTCATTTTTGAATGTGTACCAAGATAATTACCATGTTGCATCAGACCACGTTGCGTCACGCAATGTGATCATACTTCTGAGATGGCAGCCGCATTATGCCTTTTGCATAACGGAACACGATGGCTACTATGGAAGTATAAAAAAACCTTCTGTAAGGGCAAACTGGCAGTGCTGACATTGGCAATGCTGGCAGTTTTAAAATCATTTGTCATTGACAAAGCCAATTGCGACAAGATGTGGCAAAGAGTTGGTAGGGTAGTTAGTGGAAGCTCATGGTGGGGAGAAAGAGGTTTGGATGGGAAAGCTAGCACAACACTCTACCGCCGCATTGCTCAGCGTTTGAGGGACAGGGAAAAAAGATGAGTTGGTAGTTGGAAGAAAACAAGTGTTGCATGGCTTAACACTTATAAGGTCCCAAAGACGATACCTATTGGCTATGCCAATGCTTGTTTTATTTACGTGTTGCACAGCGATTTACACAAAGGCTTTAGAAACTGACAGTGAGAGTCAACTTTCAAAGCTTTGTTGGAACTTAAGCATACGCAAAGTGGAGCGCTAATGTTGGCCACTTTTACACACATGCAGCTTGCTATCTATGCGTCTGTATTGCAACTGGCGCTCATGTAGCTTCGGATCGAGTTTTTGCTATATAAAACTGAGACAACAATAAAAAGAATGGTAGGGACAGATGGAAAAACAGCGTGGGAATTGAACGGATCATAGCGTAAATCTATTTTTGCTGGGGGGCTGTCTGTAGAAAGAACGGACCTGCCTACTGAGGTCACTGTCCTCTCTCGGGTCTCAGCACCTATTGTCGACGCCAGTTATTCTCTTTGGAGGAGGGAGCCTGGATTGAGTGTCCTGGCTGTGACGTAGCATGTGTGCATGGGCACAAGTGCAAACAAGGTAAGTTTAACCACCTAGCCTTTTACTGTGTAGAATGCCACCGCTCTGAACCGGGAAAAGAGCGCTCCCCCACACCAATCAATCCCGGCGCGCCTTCATTGCCACTGATGTACACACGCCTGAGTTCATCTAAATTCATCCGATAATGCAATGAGGTAAAATGCGCTTTATAAAAGTAACACCATAATACAATACAACTGATGTGACGTAGCATGTAAATCAGATTACTGCAGACAGTTTAACTTGTAATGCAGGGCAAGTCACTTAATCTCACCGTGCCTAAAAAAAAAAAGTGTCGCTTTGTCGTCTGTGTTGCATCTGGGGCTCATGTAAAGCACTGATAGCTTCAGATCGAGTTGGCGCTATATAAAACTGAGACAACGAAAGTGGTGGTGCGCGCGCAGCAGAAGTGAAAGTGAGGGAAAGGAAGGGATTCAGGAGCGGAAATGAGATCACGCGTGCGCCTCAAGTTAAACTGGGACACAGGGCTCAAAGGTGTCCGCATTCTATTAGAAGTGAAATTTAAAAGAATGGGAGGGATGCCTCGGCAGCCGCCGAGTGTTCATCGTCTTGCATTCGTAAAAGGAGATTGACAAGTCGGAATTGGAGAAGGGGAGTGAGCGAGTGGGAGGGAAGCGCTGGCGAAGCATCGCGCTTCAAGAGCCTGGTGGGGGGCGAGGGAGCTAGCGAGTGGGAGGGAGGGAAGGAGCATATGGGGATGGGGTGTGAGTAAGGGGGAGCAGAAGCCTTTGATGTGGTGTGCGAGGCCAAGCGCGCGCTGGAGAAGCGTCACGCTTCAAGAGTTAACATGCATTGTGAGAAATCCGCGGAGATATCCGCTTGGTCAATAGTTTGTTCCCCTGCTATAGGGTCGCGCTAATTAATCCCTGCGGGATTTAATAGCTCGACCTAAAAACACACAGTGCCATTCATTGTCATGCATTCCCAGCATTTCCGCCAAGGACTCCCATTTTTGATGGAATTATCTTAAAACAACTTCACAGATGAATAAACCAAGGCTCCAGTAAAACATTACCAGGACAGCAGGGTGCAAAAGCCATCAGAGAGGGCCCCCCTGACTTAACTCTATGCAGTGACAAAAGCGCAATGGGCCCCAATGCAGTCGAGAAAACTGGTCCTCAATCCCCCGCTTTGGTAGTTAAAAAACACAGCTATTGATTGGTGTTAATTGGGTCACTCATATCTCCAGGCCCGGGTGCACTGCACCTTCTTCACTATTACAGCTACGCTCCTTGACTTAACTGGACAGGACCCGGTTGTCTGTCGAGGGACAGAGGCGAGCTCGCTGTAGACAAAGAAACGACAGACAGTTGCAGGTTTCCATAATTTGGAGGTTCCTTGTGATCCTCACAGAGCTTGGAAAGCTGGAGTTTCAACCAGGACCTCTGGTCCTGCCATCTACGTGGATCTTTTGGATGAAGGGGAAGTGGATGGTTGTTAAAAGCTCCGAGGACGTTCCGGTGCGACAAAAAAACCAAAGAGCTGAAGAGGAACGCATATCCAGCCGCAACAGCTGAAAGGTCCGTCAGTAAACAATAACATTGAACAAGAGGACCATCTTGCCGACCTTCAAGATATTTAGCAGACCCTCAGACCTCGACACCAAGCACCGGTGGCCCACAAATACGTAGCAAAACACCCTTAACAACTAAGATCGTGTACACAATATAAAACAATACAGCCAGGAATGAAGCAGTGGTGTCTGACGTGCTACACCAGCGCTTCCAAGGCCTCTCTCCCCATTTCTGCTTTCTGCAAATGCTGACAGCAGCAATTTAGAATCAGTGGTATTTCCTTCCACCCAGTCGGTTTCCCACATTTCACGATTCCAGAACTGCCGTGGCCTTGAGGGTAAAAAAGCCTGATCTTTAGAATTTCATCTAAAAACCGAATAAGCATACTTGCCACATGATACAAAGAGAGCTGATTGAAAAGCTCACGCCACAATCCAATACAAGCATTTACAAAGCAATAGGTCTTGCAATTGCCAGTTTTTAACCTCTGGCATTGTAAAAAAGAGTGCGGTGTCCCTGAAACAGGCGCTGCGTCCTGAATTAAAGTTAAAAAAATGAGCTTGGTGTCCCTGTGTCGGGCGCCGTGCTCAACTTCAAATTAAAAAAAAAAAAAGTCAACTGAGTGAGTTGGCTCTAAAGCGGGTGCCACGCTCCGCATGCACATACAATTAAAAAAGCAGCCCCCATTGTCTGTAAACTAAATAGTGCTCACCCACTAGATAAAGCATGCCGTGTAATCAGCAAAGTAAAAGGTCCAGCTCTTATGGGCGGTAACAAATGGAGACAGGGCGGTATCACAGCGGCACTAACAACCCTCATAATGAATCGGAAGCCAGCGTTTATCCAAGACCATGGCACAAGCCAATTACAAATATGGGAGGAGAGTGGGCAAGGCTTCCACAGCATACTCTACTACAGCATGACTCGCAGACCGAGCAGTGCATGTTGCTGCCGCTAGGCTCGACCTAAAAAACCTTTGTGACATCTACTTATTGGGATCAGGCACAGCAGAGAAAATTCACTTCAGCCAGAGTTTGTTTATGCTTCTATCCTTTGTGTTCAGAGTGTGTAGGCGCGGTTCTGAAATATTGTACTCTAGGCCTATGCTTGGACTGACAGCATCTCATGTTTTCCCATTTTATAATAAAGCCCACAGCCACCAATCCGCCCCAGTCAAGTTACTCAAACCAGCTTTACCTGGTCATCAGATGGCGCTGAGACGGCTATTTCTTTCAGTGAGCACAGACCAGGGCAGGAATTGCTCATTGAGGCTACTGTCCTTGTGTGAGGCAGACCACATGAGCAGGGACTCATGCAGGCGTTTTGTGTGACCTCATTTCGCACGTGCGCACTGCCTCCAGCTCAGAACTGTAGTCGTGCTCCCAAATGTCAGACAATTGATATTCTCAAATTCTGTTGCCTGAATGCGTAATGACTCCGTTTGTTTAACCTTTCACCTTACTGTGCCTCATTAACGATCAGGTTGACCCCTGTTGCATACATCTAGCGTTAGCAAGGTGGAGTCAAAGGAAAATGATGATTAAATAGGCGTGCCTTAGAGCTTTAGAGTCCTGCGCCCAAAGAATGACTCAAGTGTTACCACGCCGTTATTAATTTTGTTACTGGTGTTTTTAGGTCTCGCCCTGCGTTTGCAGGCCAAAGGCCTGCTGTCGCAAAGCGAGACTATTGTAATCATTCCGGCTTTCAAGGACTAAACAGGAGAGGACAAGAGACTGGCACGCGCACGCAGCAGCCTGCCGGGATCAGGTCGCGCGCGTGAACACGCGCTCCGATTCCGGCAGGCTGTTCACAACACATGCACAACACACATACAGACCCCCCCCCGCGCATACACACACTCACAGAACCCCCCGGCCGCCGTGCACGCACACACACACACACACACAGAACCCCCGGCGCTTACACACACAAACACACATCCCCTACCTCGTCTTGGCGTGTCTTCGCGCTCCCTTGCCCCCGCACCACTGGTTTCCATTCCCGCGTCGGCTCCTCTGTCCACCACAGGTTTCTATTCCGTGCTTGTTCTTATTGCCTGTAATGGCGCGGGCTAGACTTGAAAAGAGCTAGTCCCGGACTGGGTAACGGTGCGTCATACCAGTGACCACATGGAGAATGCGCTTGGAATGAAACTGTGGCAGAGGGTCTGCAGGTGTCACGCGCACAATAACCGCGAGTTAACCTTGCCTCCCTTTAATCCACAACGGGCAGTAATGCCGCCCATATTAATTTTGGACTGAGACTCATGGAAATGAGGCTACGCTTTCCGGTGTGGCCTGCGCCAGAGGAGTCTGCTCACCTGACACCACGGTGTCACCGTTGAGGTACAGGGCCGTTCCGAGCCCCATCATCATCCCCAGGGCGAGAATGTAGGGCCGCCGGCGGCCCCACGGGGAGCGGCAGTGGTCGCTGGCGGAGCCCGCCACGGGCTGCAGCACGAAGCCCAGCACGGGGCTGATGAACCAGACCAGGCTGTAGAGGCTGCGCGGCAGGCCCACGCTCAGCAGCACCGGCATGACGTACGAGGCCTCCACCGCGTGGCAGAACTCTCGGCCGAACATGACCCTGCTGTGCATGACCAGCCGGCCCGTGGGCCTGCGGGCCGGCTCCAGCTCCCCCGGGGCGCGCTTCAGGTCTGCTTCGCTGGGCTTCTTGGGCAGGCCTGACATGCCGCGAACCTCGTAGGCCAGGGCCGGCTGCATGGTTTCTTTGAGGAGAGTCATGGTAGGCGGCCGAGGCGGAGCGTGTGGAGCTCACATGTGAGGACGGGGTCTCCTGACTCTCACCCTCGCCAATCTCGTCTGAGAGGAGTGGCGCCCTTCCTGTGTCCGAGACATCACAAGTTGTGGAAAACTTCACAAATCCTTTGTCGAGGCTCATTAAAGATGGATTTTAGCAGGGGCCTGCTTGCTGTGCTCCACCCTTGAAAGAAGTTAACTGTTTGCCTCAGCCGACAAACCAGGGGCGACAGGAGCTGGCCACGCGCACATTGAGACGCATGGCAAAGTCGGATTCCGACGCGCGCCTTGGGATTGGGTCGCGCGCGTGAGCTTCTATCGTAGACCGCTCACGTCGAGCGGCTCCTAGGTTTGTTTTGTTCCTTCCGCTACAAAAACATCTTGTTAGGTCTCGTGACCTATCAATGCGCATGCGCATTGAGCGGAAGCGAGATATAAAGGGGCTTAAACAGAGCTTACCCAGATCGGGCGATTCCATGCATTGCCATAAAAAGCTTGTGCACAGACACCAGCCTCCTCCCTCCCACAGTCATCCCCCAGTGTGCGCTGTGCCAACAAGCCTTTGAAGTGAAGCTTAGCTTCACTTCAAAGGTATCCACAACCCCCGCCCCCTGCTTCACACGCCTCACGGCCGACAGGCCGTCTCGTATTTCTCCTCCCTCCCTCGCCCTTCAGCGTGCCTAAAGCGCTTTATTGCAAGAAAAAGACAACTTCAAACTAGCCACGCTGCCTTCTGAACGGATGCACGTCATGTGAGTTTCTCGTTAAATCTTTAGGTTTTCATTTGCATTTAAGATGCAACTGGAACACAATCCCGTTTTCACCTCGTGCGTTGTGTTTCAGCGCCCTTTGGGCACCTACCCGCTATAAAAAACATTTAAACAAAATCCTATAATGGTATACAATTGTAAAACTATATAATTTCACTGCATTTTAATTCTTTTAAAGTACGAAGTTTGTTAATGAAACGTTATGTCAATGTAAAATTCTTCGATTCAAAGATGGCCGCTCCATTCAATGTCTAACGCGAAGGCTTCAATTGTGTAGTCCTTTCTCTATGGTAATAGTTAAACCTACTGTGAGCGTTCGGAAGTATTTTCTGGCTTCCTGTTTTCCGACTATTGTTGTGTTCTCTTCGTGTCTAAATCTCTTTCTCCGCTTGATCTGTGCTTATCCCGATTTGCACCATGGGGAAGGCTGATTTTCTCAGCCCGAAGGCCATTGCCAACCGTATCAAGTCTAAAGGGCTCCAGAAGTTGCGCTGGTACTGCCAAGTGTGCCAGAAGCAGTGCAGAGACGAGGTGATGCTGGCAAGCGGGCTTTAAATTCCTATGTGGAACTTGGTATACAATAAAGTGGTGTAGGTATTGAATACTCTTCGTTATATAGTAGAACTGTCCGGCTTTCCGTGTCTATCCGTGAATATTCCATGAGACTTGTAGTCGCAAAGTTTATAACCTGAAAAAACGCTCTTCAGGTCCTCCAAAACGAAATCTTTCACTCGGTGAGCTACTCATGCTTGGACCCAAAAAACGTGAGAGCTCTGTAGTTTACAATGATGGAGGCCTTTGAAGTTAGACTGCTACTCCCATTCCAACTTTCGTTTGGAACTGTATGGATAGTTTACAGGCTTCCATAACCTTGGTGTAAACAAGAATTGTTTCAGCAAAACCTAAACTGGATACACATGTAACAGCATGTCGACTATTTTAAATACTAGAGCGAAAGATAATACGGTTTTGATTTAGCATTTGTCTTCGAAGCATTACGCAGCCATGTTCTTGGTTTCTTTAAATTTGGACGCGATGTTGTCCGTCTCATCTATATGTAACTTGCTATGGGATATGAGCAGATTTTAAGCAGATTGTAACTTGGTGCGGTAATTGTTTTTTATGATGATGCTCTGATGTGCATTTTGTGGCAATGCTGTAACCAAGGCTCATGTCTGCACTTGTTGTGTTTTATGACGTCCAGGGTTATTTTTGTACTTGGGTTATTGTTTACTCGCAATGAACAGGGTCAGAACTGTCTTTGTTCACATCTCTCTGGTTGTGGTTTGTAGAATTCCAGGCATCGGACTGTATCGTTTTACTTTTGATCTTCATGTTGTGTGTTCCTCTGATCTTTTTTCCAGCACTTCTCTTGCACTAAAATAGAAATTTGACGGATTCGCTTGTTAAAATGTGAGAACTATTGCATTTTGTTCATGCATTTACCAGGGTCTCTGCACCAACTGTAATTTGAGCGGCAATGCCCCTATTTCTTTACACCCATTATTTTACTCGTTATAGCAAGTACATAGCTGAATTTGAACAGACTTGTTCTTTTATTAGATGAATACATCTAAGTCACGTACATACAAAACATGTTGCATTACAAATGCTATAGGTGTCACATTTGAAAAAGTTTAAAGTATTGGCATTGTAAATGACAAAGCTATTAATTTGGCTATTTTCAAGACCAACACATAAAAAAATTGTCATTTACAAAACCAATAGCTCCAACTTTTCTAATGCGAGACCTATTGTATTTCCAGTTGTGCAGACTCAAGACAGTGACCATAATCCATTGTGTATGGGAATAAAATGGGGGGGGGGGGAGAGGAACTTTGTAGAAACCCCGCTATTAGTCACAAAATAACTAATCCCGTCAGATGGTAATCGCAAACTTAAATGGAATAGAATATTAGGCCAAGAGGATAGCCTGCTCTCTGTTAAAAGGATGCTTGAATCACTAACCACTGAATTGGTTCATGTAAACATGGCCGCTAATATGGAGTGTACTAACTTTAGCCTTGAAGTCTCCTATAACACCCTGATAAAGGACATCGGATCCCTATTTTCTATAAATGGGGGTGGAGGCCCTGGAAAGAAAGTTATTCAACAAGCTAGCACTCCCTAGTATACGGCTCAATGTAGGGAGAAAAGAAGGGAAATTGGAAGGGCAATTAAAAGGAAGGATAATGTAGCTTTACGGCTGGCTAGAAAAGACTATAAAAGCTGTATAATAGAGGCCAAAAGGGAGTGGTAGGAGGAGTTTTGGCAGGAACTAAGGGTGGCAGCAACCTCTAAGAACACTTTATTATTCTGGAAAATGATAAACAGGTTAGATAGGAAAGGTAATGATCCCTTAGCCAACCATATAAATGAACAACAATGGCATACACATTTTTCTAACCTGTATAATGGAGGGGAGGATATATCCCCACCAGGTTTGGATCAGCCACATCCCAGTAATAATAGGACAACAACTGATGAGCCCTTTACAGCACATGAGGTAGCTGCAGCCATAAGGAAAATAACTCCCGCAAAAGCGGCCGGCCAAGATGGGATACCGGGTGATCTGTTTTTACATGATCCTAAGTTGTGGTCCAATCTCATTGCCCCACTTATAAATCTAATTCTTGCTGGTTATCCCGTTATCCCGTACCTGATTCTTGGAAGGGGGCAGAAGTGGTTACCATCCATAAGAAAGGTGACAACCCCGCCAACTATAGACCGATTAGTTTAATCGATGCAATGCAAAAAGTAGTTGAACGGGTGGTTGTAAAATAGAATAGACAGATGGATAGAGGAGGGTTGTATACTCTCCCACTTCCAAGCAGGTTTTCGCAAAAATGTGGGGACTATGGACCAGGTTTTCAGGTTTTGGGCAATTTACTGGAAAACAGTCAGTGTTGGAAAGGGAAAACTCTACCTGGCTTTTGTTGATTTAAAAAAGCGCCTTTGATTTGGTACCTCGTGAAAACATTTGGAGGGTGTTACTGGACATGGGCTTCCCACGATACCTCCTGGAACTGATAGTCAAACTCCACGAGGATAGCTATGCCAGGATTAGATGGGGAAATCAAGGGCAGCTAACGAGGAGGGTGGCCGTGAATAGGGGGGTACGCCAGGGATGTGTGATGGCGCCAACACTGTTCTCTCTCTTTGTTAATGGGGTGGTGGAACGGTTGAGGGAGGACAGTGCGGATGCCCCGGTCCTGGCAGGAGAAAAAACACCAACTCTCCTGTTTGCGGACGACACCCTCCTGTTGGCCAAAACCCCGGTGGGCCTGCAAAAACTTTTGGATAAATTCCATCTATTCTGTGATGAGCGTGGTCTCACCATTAATACGACTAAAACTAAGTTAATGGTTTTACCCCCCCCCCCCCCCCCCCCCCCAAATGGAAAGATTCCCCAGTTCACCCTCAATGGTAGTCCTCTTGAGGTGGTAGAGGAATTTGACTACTTGGGTATAAAGATAAACAGCAAAATGAGGTGGGATTCTCATATAGCTAAGATGCATTTAAATTTCAGGAGAGTGTCGGGTGTTATACTAAGGAGCCAGCGGTTATCAGTAAGTAGACCGATTGGCCCTGCTCTGGCTGTATATGAAGGTAGGGCGATGCCCTCAGCCTCTTACGGGGCAGGACTATGGGGAGGTGAAAATGTTGAGCTATTGGTAAAGGCAGAGAATAAATTTATTAGGGAGCTGGCTGCCTTACCTGTTTCCACCCCATTGAAACCATTATATTTGGATATGGGCAAACGTCCAATTTCAGATGTACTTCACTTGCGCCCCCTGTTGTTCTGGGCTCGCTTAAGGAGGACCCCAGAGCTGGCACATTATGCTCTAGTGCTGGACAAGCTGATTGCCTTGAACTCGGTGGTAAAATGCGCTGGCTAAATAAACTCAAAGAGATGATTACAAAGCTGGGTTTGACTGAATTCTGGATTTCCCAGGCACCACGCCCAAAACAAGTAATAAAGAAAATTTACTGGGAGTGGGTGGAGGCCCTTGAACAGAGGAACCCAAGTAGGGGAATATTAACTATGCAATTTTTGGAACTTAAACCAACAAGAAGGCTGGAACCCTTTCTTGACGTGATAAAAACGCCCAGAGACAGAGTAATTTTCCTAAAGATGAGATATGGAACCCTGCCTTTGAATCATTTTACTAAAGGTTGGAAAGCCTCAAGGTCACTGAACGGTGGATGCCCATGCTGTCCGTGCAAAACAGAATCCCTTGCGCACTTTATGTTCAGCTGTAAAAGCTACAAGGGGGCAAGGCAGAGATGGCTTAAACTGGTTTGTAAGGAGCTTGGAACCAGAGACTTTCTGGTTGCTTTACGTATTATTACAACCAATACGCTTCCACTTTTCCTGGTTTGTGGTGTGGCAAAATACCTCAAGTGCTTGGCTAACCCTTATAAGAATGTCTAAACTTATTGCTCCTTAGGCCGTATGATTATGATTGTAAACTATAACTTATTTTAAGTGTTTGATAGATATGTCATGTATTTTTTTGAGCTGTTTCATGTTTTTAATGTATCCAGGGTTTTTATTATGAGCACAATGTAATGTATTTTAATGCTAATGTTTTATATGTTCAATGTACTTTTATGATATGATAATATCGAATAAAGTATCAATCAATCAATATAAATGTCATTTCTTTCTGCCTCCTGTGAATTAAATGTGTGAAATAAAACCACGAGGGAGTGTAGGCGCGGCTCCTGCGCTGCGGGGGAGTGAGGGAATTAAAATGAAACATCACTTTGCGAGGGCGCTTTTAGAACTTTTTGGGTGGACTCTGCGCTTGTATGTTTTTATCCAATGTCTTTCTGCTTTTTTTGCTGAAACGTGCTTGTCGCCCCGGTTTCCATCATGAAAGGGGTGCCTTAAACAGAAACCGGGGTGACAAGCACATTCCAGTCCTGATAAAGCAGAAAGAGCCCCCTGCCCCTCAGCC